>NW_028301712.1:84580308-84890359 GCF_037042655.1 Diuraphis noxia
TCACAACAATTTATAAAGGAAGTTCTTCTAGTGAAGTTGTCAGTCGATTTGAAACTATAACAAATGTTGCTTCTCCAATAGTTGAACCAACAGAAATAGATACTTTAAGCATCGACGAAACCACACTACCAGTTACTTTTTTCACTACTTACACATATTGGACTACTCTTTATAAAGATGGAAGTACATTAGTAACAAGTCGAGAAGATACTTCAACTAATGTTGTATCATCTTCTGTTTCTGATAGCATTTTAATAACACCAACAATAAAACCATCATCTACGACTAAATTAATAGCCACTGAAAAACTAAATCCAACCAAACCTACAACATTCTTTACAACATTCACTTATTTTACAACATCTTATCTTGATAATGAGACAGTAGTTAATAGTAGATTGGAAACAATAACTAATATATTAAATACTACAGAACCCGAAGAAAATATGAACAACGAGGATACTGAAGGTGAAGATAGTGTTATTAAAACTACACCAGGGCAACCATTAAATACAAGTATACCAATTGCAGTTTTAAAACCTACAGGATCATTGTCTTCAATTACATCAGTTAAAGTTAGCAACGGAGAAACCACATTATTCTCCACAGATGTTTATGGTACTTACATTGATGGGTTATATGTTCAAATACTTGAAAGTAAGTCGAATATCATAAAAAATACATCACCAAGCGATGTAAAAATTAACAGTAAAAGTACTGGGGTTGTAGCATTAAATGAAGGTAAAATCATTGATGCCGACGGAGTAAGTACTACGTTCTATACAACAAAAGCACTTGGTACTTATATTGATCAACTTTATGCTCAAGTTATTGAAAGTACATCGTCAATCAAGGTTAACGACAAAAAAAAAACTGGTGAACCTTCAACGACAGTTCTAGGTACAAAAACGTATCGTACCGGCTTAATAAGTTTAATTGAAGGAACTAGTGTTAAGGATATTAGTACAACTTATTATGAAACTAAAGTAATTGGAAAAGTGATTGATGGAAAATATACACAAGAATTTGAAAGTGATTCTAAAGTTAAAATAGGACTTCAACCAACTGTTGTTCAAGAAATGAAAGCATCTTCTACACAACTTAATGAAATATTTCAAAGTGAAATTCCAATATCACCATCACCTGCAACAATTGAAAGTTCACAGGGTGAAAATGGATCAACAACAGAAAAAAGTGAAGAAACCGATGACGAGAACTCATCTAAAAAGAAAACATTCCCCGTAATAAGACCATTTGCATCAAGACCAAGACCAACTTTTCAACCAAAAAAGAAGTCTACTGATAGTTTGAGCGCTGCTACTATAAATAGGAGTATAACACCGACTATAGTTGCAACTCCAGCGTTAAAAACAAACGAAAAGGGTTTAGGACCATCAAGCAGAAACCGATTTTCTGGTGTCAGGAAAACCAGTACATCACAATTATCTGAAATAACACCATCACCATCGAATAGTCGAAAATATTCTAGGTCTAAGAGTGCTAATACACCAATAGTTTCTGCTTCGGTTAGTTTTAAAAGTAGAACACCTTCATCGACTTTGAAAATATCTCCAACAACTTCTGTGTCTAGTTTTGGTGGTGCTAGAAGAAGCAGTTTAAATCAAAGACAATCAAGTTCAAAACTACCAGAATCAACAATAAAAAACTCCTCAACTCCATCACGGTTTAGAATACGACCGACAGTATCATCTAATTATAATCGATTTTCAAGTACTTTAACAACAAGTACAGAAGAAGTACAAGATAACAACGAGGTAAGCACATCATTAGTACCTGATGAAACTTTGTTAATTTCTAATAACGAGGAAGATGAAAGTTTTACTGTACCTTCAACAACATCAACAGAGTCATCAAGAAGAGGAAATAATCCATTACTGAAACTTCGACGTCCTCCATTACAAAAAGCTTCAATAACAACACAACCACCACGACGAAATCCGGCAAGAACAACAGTAAGAACGACGACAAGTACAACTACTACTACACCTAGACCTCAGAGACCAAAAACTCCAAGTCCATTAATTACACGTAATCGGCCCAAGCCAGTCAATGGATTATTCCCATCTAGAGGATTTGGTAAAAAAGAACAAGAGCAAGAAGTAACGAGTGAATCAAATCTTGACGAAGAGAAATTACAACAAGAAGTGAAACCGGGTGATGATTTTGATGATAATATAGATAGCGCTATTACACAAGTTGAAACACAATCAAATGCAGTATCAGAAACTGAGCGACCATCTAGAGGAAGTCGAACTTTTAATAATAACCAAGTTCAAATCAGGCCCTTTAATAGCAGAAGAAGTCGAACAAAAAGGCAAGTAGAGTTTGGAAACAGAAATGATAATAGCAGAAGTTATAGAAGTAGACAACCAGTTAAAAATACGGCTGTAGATTATTATTATGAAGATGATTATGTTGAACAAGAAACTCCAGCACCAGTAAGAACGCCTCCTCCCACAAGAAGGCAACCAAGTAGATCTAGACAACAACAACAGCAACAACAACAAAGGTTAACACCCACCACATCTTCATCTAATGTTGGAAGATCGCAATTCACTTTACGTGAAAAGACTCCAACAACAATGGCTCCGGCAACTACATCAAGGTCATCGAATTTCAGAAGGACACGGCCACCTGTACCACAAGAAACAACTACTTCTAAAAGATTATCTAGGTTAAGATACCCAACTACAACACCAGAGCCAATTCGAAACAACCGCCGTTATACTCCTTCGGCTCGCAGACAAAATACACGAACGAGATTCAGAGAAGATATAAACACGTTTTCTAATACTCAAACTATTTTTGATGGGTCAATCACAGTTACACATAAGATTCCAACAGAATTAACAATACCTATAATTATTGGGAAAAACACGGAATACAAACAAGTGTTGACGGCGAAGCCCAGTATTGAAATACTTGGACCTCATCAATATAGTACTGTAGCAGGTAAAAATGGTTATCCAACAATTCAACTTGTTAGAGAAGTCACTGAAACATTACCAAATGGAGCGACCGAAATAACTAAGTTTGTCATTTATGAACAACCAACAAGTAGTATAACATTCACTCCTACTTATATAAGAGGAAGAAAAACATCTTATTCTCATATAATTCCGAGCACCATATATGAAGTGAAACCTGAAGTAAATACAATTCAGCCACAACAATTAGCTAACGCTCCATTAGCCAATTTATTACTGTCACAACTACTATTAGGTAACTTAGGAATTCAGCCCACAGTAAATCCATTATTAGCTTTAAATTCAGCTATGGCTACACCTCAGTTACCAACAACCGAGTTCAAGACGAAAAGTACAACTTATGTGACTACAGTTACTCACTCTACATCAACTGTATTGCCAATAACTTTCAGGGGAAAAGTCATATCAACAACAGTGATTGACAGTTCTACAAATGTTATTACGGCAACTGAATATATTACTGAAACAATAGTTACTACTCCTACAGTACAACAAACTAATAATCAACTAAATACATTGCTATTACCTGCTTTACTTCAAGCTCAATTACTAGGACAAGTCACTACAACAAATACTTTAATTGGTAGTATTGATTCTACACAAGAGGAACTTCTTCAAGAATTAATTGAACCAACTCCAAAGTATGAAGATTCCTCTTCAAAAGATGAAACTAAACCATCGAAAAAAAAAATTGTTACCAAAAAACCACCAGATCCTGCTATACAACCAGCGGAAGCAAGTGTTGTGACATTATATGTATCCGGTAAAAGACCAGGAGAATTTAGTACTGTTTTATCTACAGTAAGTAATGATGAAACGGCAACCGTTCGAAAACGTGAAGTAGAGCCTTCATCAGTAATAGATTTAACGGCGACTGTATATGATGATATTCTTTTATCATCTACTGACGATGATCAAATCCAAAGATATAACGAAGAAGAAACTCAAAGCTTAGAAAGTATATTAGGTGATGTAAGTAAAAATGTAAAAATAGAAAACCGTGCTACAAAAGTCAACATAGTACTTGTTGAACCATCTTCTCAACAAAATCAAGAAACTACCGGTCATTTTTTATTGAAAGGCTCCGCTGATACTCCAGTTCAGCGGGAAGTCGTAAAATCTAAAATCTGGAGTTCAAAAAATCGAACAAAAAGAAACACGCCTAACTTTCTATCCACTAAGGACGTATTTCTGTTTGATTTTCCAAAAAAACCGAAAAATTACTTAACTCAAAGCATTATGAATAATGTTGGTGATAGGGAAAATTCTTCTTTTACTTTATCAAAAATTCTACAAGACTATAATATTGACGCCAAAGGTAAGATGCTATTCTATAATAATCCTTAAGATGAATTTGATTTAATACTTAATTTTTTCATATTACAGTTGAAGAACAAAGGGCATTTGACGAAAGGCGTTTTAATTTTGCTACAAAAAAAATGAGTAATGGTGTCGAAGTAATCGTTGCTGGAGATAAAAGTACTTATCCCGGCCAAGCCAATGTACTAAGAGTATTACCTACATCACAAGCTAAACCCATAACACTAGCTCCAAGCACATTAACTGATCACATGCTTATGATGCTACCCCACCCCATCAAACAAGTTTGTTTCCAAACAATGTTCTTTTTACGTACTGTAGTTTTTATTTCATAAAATTAATTTATTCTAGAGCATGAATAACCAATTTGTTACCAAAACATATCTTACTACATATACATATTTAACTACATTTCTGGATGAAGAAACTACAGTAGTATCCAGTCGAGAAAAGGTGGTATCTAACGTTGTAACCGATGAAGTAAACAAAATAACTCCTACTTCAACTCATAGTCAAGTTACATTAACAGCTAGTCCAAGTTTAGAAACAGGCATCTATCACACAACGTATACATATTTAAATACTATTGTTGATGGTGATATTCCACTAGTAATGACTAGTCGAAAAACTGTGGCTAACACAGTTACAGCTCCCCATGAGTTTCTCACTCCGTTACAACCATCTGAACCCGCATATCATAACACTAACACCTATCTAAACACAGGTAAGAATAATTAAATACTTATATAAGTATGAAGGTATGACAATACTAATAGGTAATTTATTTTTATTTTTAGTTTCGTTTACTAAAACTTTGAATGATGGGCCTGATTATACAGTCGTAAGTACAGAAGATATACTAACACAAGTAATAATTACCCAGACAGACAATACGCCAACAATGGATACATCTAAATTAATAGAAGAAAGTACAATGACAGATGTAACTAAAACTTATCATGTTACTTACACATATCTTAATACAATTCAAGATGGAGATCACACCATCGTAAAATCAGATATTTCCATATCATCTGATATAGTTACAGAAAAGTATCTAATGCCTACTAAAACTAATGAAATACAGCCTACACCTACTGTTGATAAATTACCTTTTCATTTGTATGCAACTAAAACTTATCTAACAACTTTTACTTATTTTACAACATTATTAAAAGATAATGACGGTAAAAATCCATCAATTACACAAGTTAAATCCAGAACTAAAATTGTCCAGAATATAGTAACTGAATCATTAAACACTTCAATTTTTAATTCAAATTATTTATCTTCAATAAGTTCTTCAGTACAAAATGAAAAAATACCTATCACTGCCACTGCCACTTTAGATAACGGTCAACGAATAGAATTCACTGCTATGAATAATTTATTGCCAACTGAACAAATTGAAATAAGCACAACTCATAATATTCAAACTCAAGAAACTCAAAAACCAATTATTAATGAAAACAGTTTTAAGCCAATTGAAAAACTTAAAGAAACAATTAAACCATCAAGTGTTAGTAAAGTTTCACAAAAGACTGAAATCCAAAAACCACCAAAAAAAAGCACTCCACCAAAATCAGAACAAAAAATTCCTGTAAATCCAATACCCGTTAAGCCAGATAACACTAATGTCGGAGGACTAATCGATTTTGGAACAATAGGGAGTAGTTTAACAGCTCTTAAGCCAGTTATCAGTGCTGTTGCTGGTATTATTCAAAATAATTTGAAAAATGACCAAAAAACTAAGAATGCTCATGTGCTACAAAAATCAACGCCAAAACCAGTAAAACCAGAAACAACAAGCCGGGCTCCAATTTATATACCAGTAGGTGGACTAGCAGATTCTGATGGATCAGAAAGCCAACAATATCCAGACACTGATCAGAGACACCCACATGTTGGACCAGCAAGACCACCTGTAGAAGCGTCTTTACTATCAGGAGGAATTCCTATTAGTCCCGGTGAAGTAATTACAACAAACAGCGATGTAATTATTGGTAAGCCATCAGTATTAGGTCCAAGGCCACCAATGGAAAATTCAAAGAAAGAAGAAATAACTTTTGATATGAGACCTCCACCTCCTCCACCTTTGCAATTCAAAGATAAAATTTCGGTTCCTAATAATATCGCGAGAGAGCATATAAAACATTCCTTACTACATACTGATAGAAAAAACACTCAACCTATTCGACATCATGAAAATAGAGTACAATCTCAATATCAGCTAACTAATGCACCAATTAAATCAGAGGTCAATATTATACCACTGAGGAAGCCAGATCCTTGGCCAACCAAGTTCGTAACTGATGTTCAACCATTGGTATTGACAAACCCAGATATTCAACCTCAGGTTAACTATGGAAACCAAGTAATTACATCAAATCAACCAGCTTTTTTGGAGCAATCTGCTGTTGATCCATTATTAGTTAATATACAGCCATCACAAGTCGCTCAGGTCGTGATTCCACATGGTAGCCAAACTGCATTAATATACAGTGATCAACCAGCAGTTGGTCATGGTCCCAAAGGAGAAATATTTAACGACCCACAGCCATATCCTGAAAATCATGTTAATCCAGGTTTTGTGGGATTAGAAATTTATGGTACACTAAATCCGACAAATAATGTTGCATCAAAAATACCAGCAAATGCAATGCACTTTGATATCCCAGTTTCTCCAGCTGGTATTACTGTAGGTGATTCAGAATCACATCATTTAGTTTTATATGATAACGAAACAGGAGAAGTAAAAACAAGACCCGTTCAGGTTTTAAAACCTCAAAGCCCAAATAATCAATATCTAACACCCCCAACAATCTCTCAAGTTAACTCATTTGTAAGGCAGCCCGATGCTGCATTGTCAGTCGAAGATGATTTACTACAATTTGAAGATGGTGAAGTAACTCAAGAATCTAAAAAAACGCCTTTGAGACCTGGAGAATTACCATTTGGAGTTCATAGCAGTGAGTCAGATGAAGATAGAACTCCAATAATTACTGGAAAACCTATTGTCGGTAATTTTAAAGGTGAAGAACAAACATTATCAATCGGACAACCAATAAATAATAAAGAACAAACAGAATTAAAACCTGGAAATTTTGTTGTGCCAAATGAAAATCGTCCAGATTTACAGTATAACATTCAACATTCTCACGAACAAATTGCGAATAATACCATGAAACAAAATAAACATGTAAATAATCATCCTCCAAGAGATGATATTCAACAAGCAATGAATATGGATGAAAAATTACCACCTTTGCCAACAATTAAACATGATAATAATGATTTGAATAGCCAAGGCAGTACACCACAACCATCTATAGTGAAACCAAATCGTGATAATGAAGTTTTAGGCTTATCCCCTCCTCCAGTTATTACCCATTCATTAAAATATGATAATGTTACTCAAAGGCCTCAAGTATCTAGGATACCTTATCGTCCTAAACCAAAACCTTCAACCTCTCCTCCATACCAATTTGAAAGACCACTAAACAGAAGGCCATCAATTCCACATAATAGTCAAGAAGAAATGATTTTAAAACCATTATCTACAACTGCAAAAATTGAACCTGTTAAAAAATGGGAGGTTTCATTAAATCCGAGACCGGAATACAGACCAACCTATAAAGAAGAAAAACCTGAAATAATAAAAGCAGAAAGTAAAGTTTTTAACCAAGGTTCGAGTATAAAATCACAATTACAAGAAAAAACTAAAGAAAATACGGTAATTTTTAGTGATCCTATAACACATGTAATACCTACAATTGTTACTCAAGATACAACTAAATGGAATGAATATAGCCCTATTTCAAGTACAGAGAGTAAAATAGAAACAGTTCAATCCACTACAGAAACCCCAGCATTGACTTCAATTACTACTGGAACTATAAAATCACACACAACACCGATTAAACCAACTAGTAAGACCACTGATTATCATAGTGTTATAAGTGTTATTATCAAAAACGAAGAAAAGCCAGAAGATAAATCGAATGAAAATATAATTGAAAATCCTACAACTCCCAAGCAAAAATCACAGATGAGACCACAAGTTACAATCTTACAACTTCCAGAAAGACCATCATTCATGGATGACTTCCACAAGCAATTACAAGGCTCATCACTTCCAACGAGATTTGTCACACATACGCAAACATTATCAGTAACTATAACAGAAACAACAGTTTTACAAAGTGACGGTTTCGAACCATCTACTCATACACTTATTCTCACCAAAACCCAAACATCTACATTAGTAGACACAGTAACCGAATTTCATACATTAGTGAAACCCACGCAAGTCTTGTCTACAATTACAACTACCGTTCCAGCTCCAATACGTTCTAACCCTGTTATTCAAGTGCCGGTAGTGGAAGGCACAAAAACCAAAACAATAAATATACCCCCAGATGAAAATGAAACATTATTAGTAGTTATGACAGATAAAAAAGGCGGAAACAATGGAATACCACCAGAAATACAAGTTCCTGATGAAACAAATGAAATAGGACCAAGTGACGTATTACTAAGTGGCATTCTAACTCATTCATCAGACACTGAATGTCGACCTGAATGCAAAGCGTCTAAAAATGAAATCTGCCAAAGAGTGGAAAATACAATGCGATGCGTCTGTAGACCAGGTTTTGCAAGAATGTTTTTGGACAGACCTTGTAAACGTGAGTAATTTGTTATAAGATAAAATATCTAGATATTATAGTATTTTCTACATTTTTTAAATTTTCCCCGTGATATTTGGTTTAGCTACTTATACATATACAATGAAGTTAGTATTGGACAGATTCCGTAAAGATCCCATTAAATATTCTTCACAATTAGACGATCCTAGTTCTAATCAATATCAAAAACTGACAGAAGCCACTAAAGAAGGATTAAACCGTATGTCAATGCAGTCAGATCTAAGAGATATTTATCATGGTGTAATAGTTGGAGGTTTTGAACCAGATGGAAAAAGTGATAAAGCAGTGGTTTCGTATATAATACAAGTAATATTTTATTTATAATAATAATATTTTTTATTTATTAATTATTTTTTAAACTTTTAAGCTATCTGAAAATGCAGAAGATATTAAATTATGGGAAGCAACAAAAAAATCACTTAGAGCCACAAACTATAGTTTAGGAGGAACTGACATATTTGTTGCACGAGACCAATTACAACAATTATCGGCGGAGGGTAAAAATTATAAATAATTTATATTGGTTTCATAACAAAATCATATAATGTTTTATGTTTAGACTTTAATGAATGCAGTGATTCAAAATTCCACGACTGTTCGGATAATGCAAAATGTTTTAATTTACATGGAACGTATACATGTAGCTGCAAAGATGGATTTTCCGACCTTTCACATAATACCCAATTTCCAGGCAGAGTCTGTTCTTGTAAGTTATTCTTTATACTTTTTTAAAAACGCATTGAACCTAAACTATTTTATAATTTGTTTATTAGCTGAACTTATTGGATGTGACTTATGTAATTATCATGGAACATGTTATTTAAGTAACCAAGATGAAACGATTTGTGAATGTTTCCAATGGTATGCTGGTAAACACTGTCAGTTTAATTTAAAAGGTAAATTGTTCAATCATCTGACCAACTTTATTTTATTAGTTATTAATATTGTACAATATTTTCAGTATTATTATTGGGACTGATTGCCATTGGAGTGATGTTACTATCGCTTCTTGTTGCATGTCTGTTAATGGCTTGTTGTAAAAAGCAATCCAGAGAGTCTGTAATGGGTCTATACCAACCTCAGCGTCCAGTAATAGGTTTTAGACGTTATAGGAACATGATAGCCACAACAAGAGGTGACAAAAGAGCAATGATCAGTGTCGATACAGGTAGTGAAACAAGCGTCGACCATACACCTCCTCCATATGTCAAACAAGTAAGTTTTGTATAAATTATTACGGATTACATGTTAAAATCATGACTATATGAATAGGTCGTGAACATGCAGAGACAAACTCATGCGCACGTCCATTCCCAAATGAAAACTCCATCTCCATCAAGTCACGGAGGCAACACTATGCGAAGTGGATTAGAACAACGAGATAGAAGTCTTACTGTAATGATTCCAAGAGCCAAATACCGACCAGCACCACAACAAGCTCCACCATCCATATTGACTATGTCAACTTTTGGACCGGAACAAAAAGCCATGTCGTATTTGGACTCTCGACAAACTCCGACAAAGGTAATCAAATACTGATTTTCAATTATTTAATGCTTGAAATACGACTATATAATGTATTCATATTCTATGTTATACAGGGATCAAGATGTAGTAGCAGAAAACCAAGTGATTCTACACAGAGATCTGTCGAAATTCAACCACCTCAACGTAAAAAACATTCTGCTCCTAAAAAACCATCCACAGGTAATAATAGTATTATCTATATTTGTAATACAAATGTATTTGGCAATATGTATGTTATTGACAAATATTGTTTATTACAGGTGCACTAGTGTCTGCTGGGTTCGAGGTTTCAGCTACAGTTGTAAAAACTAAAGAGCTAGACGAGGCATACGTATGTCGTGAAGATAACAAACCAGATTTTAATACTGGCAGAACAACAGCTGCTAGGTACTTAAACTAACAAAATATATTCACTTAATAAATATATTTTGTTATATTAAAATATGTATATATTTATGTCTATGATTATTTCTTCAATAATAAATAACAATTGTTAGTCAATAAGTAATAACAAATTTGATATTTTTTAGAACTGTATCTGTTGCAAGATCGTTCGACGAGACAACCATACAACCACCAACTAGATGCTATCATCCAGATAGTCATTATGAATCTAAATCACAGTATTCGCATAAAACGAATGACGTAAGAAATATAACTATGCTATTTGTACATAATGCATTTTGTATTTATAGTAAAATCATACATTATATGTTTTGAATCTCAAAATCCAGTATACCCTATAATAGCCGATTAAATGTGTATTAAAATAATAAAGTATATTATAAATAATTTTTTAAGTTACAATCAAAATTGAATAACTTTTAACTAATACGTAAAAAGTACGTATTTAAAATCTATTGAAAGGATCATAATTTGTAAAAACGAATAACAGTTAGAAACGCAACAAATTATTGAAATGCAACTTCGTTAAAAGACGATGTGAAAAAAAAGACTATCATCAGTTCATCACCCATCACGACTCACGACATTAAAATACATATTATGGTTTCTATGGTGATAATTAATAATAATCTTTGTTTTATCTTCGTCTAATAATAATTATTTATTTATTAATTTCAATTGAAAATATTACTTTTTATTTTTCCAATACAAACCTTATATTCGACCGTGATTTCAATCGCGTTTCATGTATGTAAGTATGTTATAGTGTTTTTGTCACACTCTCTTATAAAAATGTTTACTTTATTCGTGTGTACTTCCTATACGTTTTTTATTTCTTCAATAAATTGCACAAAGAGATATTCCCTTACAAAAATGTCGATTCAAATAAGTTAATATTTAATACATATTATATAGTTTTATGAAATCAATTTCAACGATTGTATTAATTGCTCTAATGCATTAAAAGTATTAATGTAATAAACTTAGACGTATATACAATAGACTGTGGTGATATAAAGGGTGAAACATATTTCTTATTTAATATTAAAATAATTATTTTTCAACATGAAATTGAATAGGCACATGGATAATTCATATACTTCTAAAATACAAACAAATCACGTAGGTAGGTTCTGCCAGCATTGTTGATTGGTGACTATATGAACAAATATTACACTCTGTAAATGTTTTGACTAAATATAAAACTTTGTTATACAGTACCAATTATAAGTATTAAACAAAATGCACTAATTACAAATTTATATTTTCTAGGAGGGTCATACGATGGTTGAACGAGATTTAGGCTCCACATATCTAATGCCTCAGTCAAAACTTTACAAGCCAGACAATAGAGTAATTATTGAGAAAATCATTAAACCTTTTTATGATATTAAAATTATTTTATTATTACAGGGTAGTGACACATCGAATTTCGACTCCCTATGACGGACTCGATCTATAATTACCCGCTCATGCCATATATAATATTATTAACAGTGATGTGAGAACGTTTCAATTTCGATGGATTGATTATCTCAAGAATTTATTAATTGCTAATTTTATACACACAGAAATATCATAAATTAAACATATATATATATTTATATATTATATAAATAATATTTAAAATAAATGTTTCAGATAATCATCTTATGTTATACCTATATGTTGTACAGCTTCCAAAACTCTGTACTTTTAATTTATTACTGTATAATGAATAATGATATTATATTTTAATGTCCTAAAACAATATTAATATTAGTCTATAATAAATGTTACTCTATATAATATAAATGATACACAATGCCATATATATAGGTAATTTTGTTATTAGCTTAATTGTATATTATTATTAATTTTTATATGCTTAAAAATAATGATACTGAAATTCATTTGTTATGAGATATTCTCTTTTCTTGTGATTAACCTAATTTTGGATCAATCATAATGAAACGACAATATCTCTTTTTATATTTTTATTTAATATATTTTGATGTCTTAAGCAAATTAATGATAAATGATGTTTCGTTGAATTGATGACATAGTTTTTAAATTGTAGTTAAAATTAGTTATTAAGGATACCAAGCCTTATTTGTGCCAAAAAAATGATGTCATCTTTCGAAATTACATTAACAGAAAATGTATACACTTATACTTCTGTGTTTATTTTTATTTGCCTATTGTCAATACCTATACATTTTTCAACAATTAAAAGCTTATACTTTTACAGTTTAAAGATGTTAATATTTAGTGCCTTAACATATTATATAATTGAACGATAGGTAATCCAAAATAATACTTCATGCTAATTTATATTATAATTCTAAAATTCATAACCACTGAATTATCACAATTTTACAAAAGATTGGCTTGAGTCATATACGAATTTACGTTCGCACACACAATATGCTAGTACAAAAAGTAATAATCGTCGAAGCATTTAAAAATAGATTGTCAATCCCAACAATGTACTCGTGTGTAATAATCTGGTGAAACAACGAATAAAATCACATTTTCTGTTCATCACCATTTGACGCCTAACCATATTGGAACAGGTTTGACGGAATTAGGGTGTCGTATGAGGGTGCACAGAATCAGTAAGATTATGCGTTTATTAAATGTTTATAATTCATATCACCAGAAATGTGTCACACTGCACACCACCAGTTGCTACTTAATATTAAATTGAGGACTCGACGAGCCTATGAAATCATGGCAACTATAACTTTATTGGACTAACTCCGGCTTAAAATTCAAATTTGTAGCGCTATCTGTATCCTCTACGAAGTATTATAATGATCCTATTACTCGGCTACTCGTTTCCACATAAAATATATAATATTATACAAAAATACTATAAAAATGAATAATGAATAATGATTAAAGCAAACATTAGGGGGGTACTTTAAATTTTCACAAAATATTTATTTGACTTTATTTCACGCATGATAAAATGTCCTGAATATTTAGAGTCTTTTTGGCCTAAATTTAGGCATAAGAATTTTTTTTAATGTTAATTTATTGTTGATAAATAAATATTTGCTTGATCAAAAAACTTTAAAATGTAAAACCAGGTCTCCAGGTCTCTCGTTAATATGATTAAAAATATGAGTTAAGAAAATCAACAATAATTTTTTATGATCGATGGAATAATCAATAATTTCTACTACATTTCGAGCGTTTTATTTTAATTAGTATAAATCAAATTTAAAGTGAAGATTTTTGTTTTATAAACCAATAGACAAAAAAGAAAATGTTTACAAACTATTTATTATAAAAATATAAATTTACATTAATAATAATGTGTAGCACACAAAGTTTAGTACATACCTTTTTTTTTAACCAATAAATTATCACATTTAAGTTGTATTTGTTACAAATATTCAGGGGCATGATTAAGAGTAGCCAGTGGTGGATACTAGGGGGGGGGGTCGATTGGACGATCGCCCCCACTCCAAGGGGAGTATTTTTTACGTTATTTTTATACTATGAAATTATGAAATTGGGATGAAAACTGATATTTTTATTTTTTTGATACTACTATAATAATTACACATAATGCATTAGTTATGACTTATGAAGTTCATTAATTTCATTTTTATTTTATTTTATAGGTGAAATAATGCAAATAATTTTAGCTTCCAATAAATTACAGAATTTATAAAAAAAGTAATTTAATTTTGGAAAATTCGCCACCTCCCCATTGGGTGAACTCTAGATCTGCTACTGTGGGTAGCTGGTAGGATGTGAATGTCCTCGCCCACTTTGGATTACTTTTAATATATAAAATATATGACAAATCAATGAAAGTATATTTACGCTCTCAAGAGAATTCTCTCAGCTGAGAATAGTTAAAAATTCATATTCCCCGCAACCTCTTCAAAGAAGTCACTGTAGATGTACAGTTTTTAGAATAATAAATTATTAGACATTTATACCTACCAACCTAATATTATACTAATTTTATATAATTCCAATTTATCTTAATTCTTTAAGAATTAGATAACATATCGATCTCTTTCAGTATTAAGATAAGCGCAATTTGAGAAAAAGTCAAATAGCATAATAGTTAAGTACTTCTTTTTTTTTGCTTTATACTGAAGAACACATTTTTCTTGACTTATTGTGTAATATATATGTTTAGAAGGCTTAGGTTTAGCGTTCCACGAGCCCCCAACTAAATGGGTCCATGCGCCAACTACACAATATACCATGTTATCTGAAGGATAAGATCATTTTGTTATGTGCAGTAAATGCTTACCGATGAATGCATTTTTACCTTCTTGATATTATTTATATAGAAAAAGGGAGAAAATATCGAATGAGTCTAAATTTTAAATAAGCCAGATCAATTTTAAAAATTGTTAAATAGGCAAGAGCATATTATTATACTTTTTAATTATTTTAATTTTCCTGAATGAATTTAGTATTTTATGTTTTTGTAAAATTAAGTATTATTGTCTTAAACTAGTTTCCTTATAGATGTATTGTTCGACATTTTTTCAAGGTTTATGAATCTACTATGTTTTAGCTGAAATACGATCAAAAAGAACTTTGAAATATTTTCCGGCGTTATGGAACTTTGGTAATTCTATCATGAATGCAGAGGGAGGGAGTAAAGTTGTTCTACGCAAAAAAAGTTTTTGCTTTGATGCGTGTTAATAAGACTGAGACAAAACATGCGAGTATAACATTCTCTTAACACAAAGTACCTTAAAATATTTCAAAATTATAGAAGCAACTAGTAAGTGAAAGAACATGGTTGAAAGTGTAAGTCCAAAGAATCTGCCATAATTTTATATTGTTCAACAAACACAAGAAATTAATTTAATGAAGGTTCAAACCTTGTTTCTCTGTTTTATTAATTATTAGTAGGACAGAAGACTTGTAGCAATAAAAAGCCACCAAATATGCATTTATATTCAAAATATGTATTTTAAATTAAGATCAAGAATAGTTTTTTCTGTATTATATTTAACTAAATTTATTATTCTTAATTATATTTTTATTAGTGTTAAATTTTAATTAATACATTTTATTATAATTTATAAAATTATCAGGCTTTTAGGAAAAACGTGTAAGTGTAAAAAATCAAAAAACATAACTATTATACGAGGAAAATTTCAAAAAAAATCTTTATGAATGCATGAACTATACTTCAGTATTTTTTCCATATTCTGCAATTGTTTTAACTGTGCAAAACAAATATATAAATGCTACAAGTCTTCAGCTTTATTTATTACTTAAGTATTATATAAACAAGAAACTATTCATTACACATTTTCCCATTTGCAACAATTATTTGATTAAAATAATAAAAATGATCTACGTCTAAAATGTTTGTGCTCAATTAATAGTTGAACCTCTACAACCTCCACTTGTAAATTTTTAAATATTTAAAATTTTATCTTTAGGTACAAGTTCTTTATGTCAAGCCTATAAAGTTCACTTCCAGATAAAGCTAATGGATGCTGAATCATCATTGAATAACAATATTACACGCTAAAAATTGAATCAGGTAAAATACAAATACAAATTTTACTATTTATTGAGAAACATAGAATTTTAGTATATTGAAGTGATTCTAGGATTGAAATAGAGTAATTGCATTAAAAAAATAATTTAAAAAACTTATAATTTATACCAGTGTTTGGAAAGAACTTCGTTCATGAACGTACATAAAATTTAAATTACGTTCATAGTTAGTGAACGATACATGAACGTCACTCTTTTTTTTCAAATAGAACGTGAATGTGAACGACGTTTATATTTTTAATACATTTAAACCATTTTTAAAACACTCGATTTATTTACTATTTAATAAATATAATCCAGATACTTTAGAAAATGTATATGCTCTAAAGTCTAAATTTTGTTTTATTTTTGGCTTATCCTATATGTTAATGAGTTTTTATATAAGCTGCCGAGTGCCGGTAAACTATTCATAAACAAAAAATTAAATTAATGACCTAATGAATGCGATCATTTTTTCAAAGAACGTGAACGTAAACACATTCGTTTGAAAAAAACATGAACGTGAACGTGAACGAATCCATATTTTTTTTTTGAGTGAACGTCCCGAACACTAGTTTATACATTAGAATTGTTTTTGATAAATAAAAAATAAATAAAGTAGATTTAAATTCAAAACTGGTATAGATGGTGGAAATAAATCTAAAATT
Organism: Diuraphis noxia; assembly: GCF_037042655.1. Classification (NCBI taxonomy): domain Eukaryota; kingdom Metazoa; phylum Arthropoda; class Insecta; order Hemiptera; family Aphididae; genus Diuraphis; species Diuraphis noxia. The sequence goes on from NW_028301712.1 coordinate 84,597,457, forward strand.
TGTTTTAGCTGGTATATAAATGAAAAAATAAATAATTTTATTCTTAAATCTAAGATTATGTAACTGATTTTTTGACATAAACCTATTTGACATTGAAAAAAGGTCATAGGGAATCTGTTCCTCTAATCCCCCTTCTGTTATATATTTTTTAGTCATCACAAATTCACAATATATTTTTTTAGATTAAAAATTAATTATTTTACAACATAGGTAAGGTATACAGATAAAAGAAATCTATGAAATAAAGTAGGTATACAATGAATCAACAGTATATAATGATCTATAATATTATGGTTTGTAGTAGGTAGGTTATTTCAAAACTGGGAGACTGGAAATATTTCTTAAACAATTATATAATAAAATAAATTCTACAAAAACAAATTTAAATAATATATTTCGAGTGGCTAATTTATTTAAATTAAAAAACAGAATTGTGTTACTCGAAATCACAAAGCTTATCCCATCCCTTGGGCTACAAGTCGGAATTGGAAAATAAAAAAACCCCAACCCACGGTGACAAGTATAATTATAATATATATGCACAACGTCACAACTTACAAAACACCGTTCAATGTTGTCGGACTTCTATTATAACAATTCGTCACAATCAAACCTTTTTTTCTCCGAGAATAAAACAACCACGGAAATCGCCGCATTTACAACAGTTCTCATTTCCATCAGTTCCCGCACCGTTGCAAGGCGACAATGTCACTGCAGCGGTGCGCCTTTTGCATAGTACTACTCAGCAGAGTATTGCTTGGCTGCAGCAAATCGTCGCCATTTTTTACTGTTGATGAAGAATTGAGTACCATCCTAGACTTGGAAGACAGAATATTGGATTTAGTCGAATATCAGATACGACATTATTTAAGATCAGATGTTAATAATTATGATGTCGATTTAAATTTAATGCTAGGAGTATCCATAATGAAAGGTAATAATAATTTCAATACGTATTAATTTTTATGAGAACATATTGTAAATATATAGTAATGGGAGAAACTATGAGAAATGTTGTGTATTCGAATTTCAATATTTATTATAAAAAATTTTTACCTGAAACCGAAAAAATTAATTTTAATTGGTCCATTTATCCTAATTTTATATTTTATAATTAATGATTTGTCCACCCTTTTAAAAGCTATACAACCACTCAGTATTACTCAAATGCTATATTCTATATATTTTCAAGCGTCAAAACATTAAAAAGAATAGGTAGCTGGCAGTCGAAATAGCAGCATTAAATTTAAAAAATTTTCAGTCATCATCTATATGTGGTCACTGACCACAGTTTGTCCAGTTTACACTTAATGATTTCATTTACATATTTGTATTTTATTTTATGTTATATTATATATACCTACCACTCTACTTCTATAGAGTTGGGAATTCGAGTTTATATAAAATATTTAATTTCTGTACATTTTTTGTGCCTATAAACCCACAGGTCAATTTATGTCGTGTTATAAAAATTCTCGAATACATTCCAATGCTGGTTTCTTCAAGATATACAAATTGAATGTAATGATTAGAAATCTTTACGTGAAATTTTATAAAAACAATTTGATGGATTCAAGTAAGCAAAATATATTTTATAGAATTAGTAAGCAAATTAGGTCAATTGAACATTATATCGATTTTCTTTATTTTTTCAATAATTTATCACTTTTTTGTCAAAATTTACTTTTTGTTTATACGTTGGGCAAATCCATTTACCGTCTACCAGTAATGTGTTGGATTTCCATTTCACAATAAAACAAAAGTTTTTTTTTTGTTGATCATAACCTTGGCAATCGTGGTCATTAGCTGTTTTTAGGGGAGACGGATGGTTTGCAACACGAAATATATGTGTGGTAACTTTCAAGGTTGTTTGTTTTGTTGCTAAAAATCCCGGGTGGTTACCCATCCGGGAGCTAGCAACGTCGGCCGGTGCGTACACTCAGAGCGCGTACGCAACAAAGTGTGGAGTGGACACTGTGGACACACCAAGCCACACAAAAGTTTTGACTTTTAAATTTTTTATAACAGTCAATTAAAAAATGTATTCAAATATTTTTGTATTATTTGTAGGTAATTTTTCATAAACCGCATAAAGAACATTAATAAGTTAATTAAAACATTATTTTGAATTGTTTATAGTCATTAATATAATATTAATTATTAATTATTGGTTTTTAAAATACATATTAATAAGTATTTACTTTTATTATAGACTTAGCATATTATTATGTATTTCATTACCTACTTTTAAAATACAATGAAAACTTAAATGCCTACTTATATTTGATGTTTATTTGGTTGTACGATCGAAATAGTACTTATATTTATTTCATTGAATGAATATGCCAACTATGTTAATGGTTTAGTGGTTAAGTCTTAACAATACATAGACATATTAAATATGTGTTAGTGTCGATACATCTATAAGAAATAAGAATAGGTAATTCAATAAATTGTTTTTCAGCAAGAACAATTCTCGATCATAAGCTCTGGATTTCTCCCCAAACATTGAAACACAAATCAAATATTACTTTGCCTACTAAAGTATGGTTCGATGAAGATATTTTAGCCGATGGTGATGCATATTTTCGAAATATTTCGGATAAATGCATTGGTCAAGTGATTTCTTCATGCAATGTAACGTATGAATGCTTTCAACTAGAATTTAAAAAACGATTTTTTGGATACGCGCTTACACACCAAGTGTTGTACATTCATCTTTTAAGAAAAGTGAGTAACATATTATTAGATATATCTCATTTGATCATGTCTAATAATTTGTAAAAACTGACGTCAATATTTTATCATAATTTATAATATTATGGTGTTTAACGTTACATATTATATTGTTTCCGTTAGATGAAAATATGTAAAAATCTGAAACATCGAAATGTGTTAAAAGAAATAATACAAAACAAATGCAGTACAATTTTTGAAGAAGCTCAAAACATGGCCAGTGATTTAAAAATGCTGGACAGATACAAAGATTTATTCATTGAACAAAGTAAGATTCTTGACAGTTACCCTTAACAATAGAAATATATTTTAATATTTATATGATTGGACAAAATTATTTATTAATTAGGTATTTATTTATTTGTTACAAAATATACGAGTTACGCCTTTTTACATAACACGGGAGCATAGACATATTAGTAAAAGCATCTGAGTAGGTACCTAAACAATAATAGTCACAGATAATAATGTAAATTACCAATTACCTGATTATGATAGTAGGACATTCAAGATAACAATTACCAAAACAGAAATAATGACAATCAATACAATAGAATCAGATACGTGAATCGCAGGGGGCTAAGGAGGATTAGCCCCCCTCCCAAATTTATTAATGTACTACAAACTATTAAAAACTCAATGCATAAATAATCAGGGCTTAAGCTCCCCCACCAAATTGAACCAATTTGATTCTATGAATATAATACAAAACAAAATATTATAGCAAACCATAATTAAAGGAGAGGTTAACTAATATAAAACGTCACAAAAACTCTTTTTGTATTATAGTTTGTTATTGGATCTAGGAACATGGAACATGTATGTGAAGCAGAGGTTAAAGTGGGGAAAAATTCCAGAGGGGACTGATGTCTCCATAAAGTTTTAAGCGTTCCATATATAATTTTAGGTATAATGTCTAATGTATAAAATCCTAATTTGTTAAAGGGGGCGCTTTTTAACCGCCGTCAGAGGTAAGGGGACTGAGTCCTCCTGCGTCCCCCTCCACTTTAACCCCTGATGTGAAGAGACTAAGAAATTTATTAGGGATAGGAAAGATGGAGAGTAAATTTAATTCGTTATTAGACTGTGAATAAATATTAAATTTAACTTTTTTCTTTCAAGAGTCATTATAGTGGGTGGCTGCTTAAAGTTCGCCTTTCATGTATATACTTTGTATATCAAATAAATTTATTGTAAAAATTGTATAGATTGCTTATATCGAATAAAAATGTATAAAAAAAACTTTTTTTTGCGTTCAGTAAGAGTATATAGACAGTTCAAGTACATCTGAGATATTGGTATAATTGTGAGCCTAATTTGAAAAACCAAGCACAATACAAGAGACTCGAGCGAGTATCAAAAATCGGCGTTGTACACAATCATAAATCCTAGTCGGAAACAGTGTATGGATCTTAAAGTACATATCCGTAAACTAAAATAGAGCCAAAAAGTTACACCTAATTTTTTTAGGAGAGGGAGGAATCCTGGTTGTCAACTCCTCCCCCCCCCCATAATACGTGACTAGACTTAATTACATAAGGAGTATGCTATTCTTTTCTAAAAATATAAATACACATTACTCGCTTTAAAAGTAAAATATATTAAAAAGCCCTCGAAAATATTGTCACCTCTAATTTTTATAAGAGGTCAATTCACTTTACATTTTAAACTAACAGAGCTAAACGCGATCTGCGAGCTTAAAATTTGCTATATTCCGCACTTGTGAGATAAAGACAACACATGCTGGTGTAGCGTCCTATTAATATTTGATATTGTTAAATTTACCAATGTAAAGACTTTACAAACATGGTAAAAATTAGAAAGATATAGGGTATAGGTTCCAAGATGTATTTTAAATTATTATTATTATTAAACAGTTGCAGTTTGTGGAATACAAAACATGGTGGATTTCTTTCGGCAGGAATGGTTTCCAATTATTGTGTCTTCAATCAAGCACAATAAGTGTGTTCAACACAAAAATGATGAATCGTAAATATATTAGATTTTAATTGTTTTAGTTCCAACATTCCTAGCTGGATGATGAACGCGTTATAGCTTTCGACATTTTTTATGTTCATAGCGAAGTGAACAAAATATTGCTATTATAATTATTTTTATTTTATTCACATTATTTCTTTGTGTAAAAAACGATTGGGTGACAAGATAAGTGCATAGCAGGATTCATAATATACTTGAATCTACCGCGGAAATGCATGTTTGATTAATAAGTAACATTACGAAATAATAATAATTAAGTGGGTGGATTCACCACATGCTGATGCGGAATCTTCTTAAATCATAAACCCTGGAAAATGTAATGCTTACTATATTTATTGATAGGTACATGTTTTGTTCATTAATGTTTTAGGTCTTGTGATTCACACTTGACAGGAGTATCATTGGCAGCGTTGGGAGTGTACTGGAAGTTCCTATGTCACAAAATCAACACAATATACGGAGCATATTGATTTTCAAAATACTATAATTATATAATATTGGATAATAATATACATTTACCATTTTCATTTTGGTCATTATAGGATACAATATGGAAGATTTACAATACAAAAATATTTACACAATTTCGTTATTACACCATAATAATTATTATATATATGACATATTTATATAATATATAATATTATAATAAAAATATTACAACGCACATTTTGTCCAATTAATCAGTTTGCGATATAATATAATTACTATCAAACATAAATGGTATATTATGTAGTCGGCGCCAATAAGGAGCTCTGAGTTTTTTTTAATGACAATATTATTATGTTTAGACACATAAACTGAATATCTGAATATTATTAATTATAAATAATATCAATATACATGATCAAAAAATATCTTAAGTCCTATATATTATAATAATATGCGCATATAATTTTTAATGAAAATAATCTTATAGTCGAATGTAATATTAATTTATAAGTACATATTACAATATATAATTATTAAAAACAAAACAAATTTTTAAATCACTTTACAAATGTCTATTTTTTATTTTTTTATTTTTTTATTTTTACATAGGTATACTTAATAATATTATATTATAGGAATATATTTAATATGACGAGTGAACGGTACAATAATAGCAGTGTACTTGTTTTGCATTACTTAATTTGGAAATAATACGATATTATTTACTGTTCGGACGAACGCGAATTAGCCATAATATGTTATAAACGATTGTGAATTTTTAAATTTGTTCGAGTGTATTGCCGACTAGCAGCTACGAGGGGGGGGGATATTACAATATCGTGATAATATTACACAGATTTTTTTTTTTAAACTGACAAAACATTAATGAGAATTAATGTAAGTTTTTAATACTATAAATTATGCGCTACGGAAAAACAAAAGTTATGCCGATTTGCGTTCATACATTATCATACCACTCAACTTACACGCACGAATTTTGAAAAATAGCCTACGAGCCTTAAAGTGGTAATAATATTAATATTATATAATAATTGTCATTTCGCGTTCGTAACTTTACAGGCATTTATGATATTTTCGGCGTGCCCGATCGTTGTTCATTTTTCAAAAATAAAAACGTCAAAAGCCAATATTTTATGCGAAGTATTATATTATGACGTATACGGCCGACAGTAAAATCATGTAATAATATTTTCAATCAATCGTCACGTGTGGGCGCTTGTTAACGAGTCATGTGGGCTACGGTTAGGCTGCAGGTACCAATAACTATGCGATAGTGAAAAATCTAAGTTTTGTACGAAAATTAGGGAGGTTTCTATTACGAAAATTAAAACGTTAGTGATTTTTATTAAAATTGTTGAGTTATGCCTTATGCAAAGTGCAGTGCGCGAGCCGCCTTTGTTCTACTCTTGTGTCTTAAAAAATACCGATGGCCTTGATCGGCGTGTATCAGTGTTGTGTTACAATCTCCACGAATCGGTCGATTTGAGAATAATAATAACATTTTTTTAAATAATATTGTCGATTATATACTAGATAGGTAGGTACTGGTTTGATAAGATGTGAAAATTATGTATGTTTCACCTAATATTCTTATATTTAATATAATAACGTTCAAAACTATTATGGTCACGATAATTTTTTTGTACAACAGTTTTCATTTGCGTACCTCTTATGTATAGATATTTTGAAAAACCGACCGATTTGAGAGAAACGCACGTACAACGTACTTAGGTTCCATCAAATAGGTAGGGTATTGTTAGTAATACCTCACGACGAGTAAACCGAAATTACTATGGATAAAAAAAACGTATGATTTCCGTTTAAAATGTTTATACGCGTTTAGAGCGTTATATAAATAATAGAGCGTTTTGAGATACTTTAAGACTGTTTATATAATAATTATTAATTATCATACGGTATAATGTACGTAACAAATAAATGTGCACGAAATGTTATAAAAATTCATTATCGGAATAACGTCGATAATATTGTAATGACGATAAATATTATTATTACCTATTGATATCTACAATTATTTTAAAATAATATACCTAATTATATTATAATCTTTGTTTATTAACAATGATACATTTCCTCATCATACGAATTCAGTTCGACATTTGTTTCAAATTATAATTATTAATAATATAATATAGTCTAAGCTGTACAAATATTGCACGTACAATTTTTTATCGCTAAACAGTCTTAATAAATTATATTATAATAACGTGCATCTTACTAAAAAGCATAATATTGCTATAAATTATTATAAAACGGACGCGCGATGATAAGATATGGATTGTTGTAATACTGTTGCGGATGACGACGATGTGGACATCGATCCGCAGGACTTGCGGTCCTACCCCCAGCGGTCTAAGACTTACGAGTACCTATTACTGGCTTCTATCAATGTATATTCAAACACGATAGTTAAAATACACCTCCATATTTTAATAAAAGATCTACGATTTGGTGTGCGACGAAATGGAGAAAATATTGGGCAAAAACAAAAAAAATTAACGAATAAATAAATCGCCGAAAGCAATATTGTGAAACTTTTTTTGAGGATTTTACCCTGAAAATTTAGAAAAACAAAACAATTTAAACATCAGTATTTGCTAGTTTTAATAATAATAATTACGATGAGTTTGGTCGGTTTATATTACTTATATTATTAGACACGAGTACGATAACGACTGTACAAAATTCTCATTGGGTACCCATATTCTTATGTTCGACCAAGCCAAAAAAAAGTTAGTAGGTAATTAGTAACATTTAAAGTTAGCAGTACCATGACAATAATATTACTATATATAGATATAGGAACCTACTGCAAAATGTGGATTATCTGAAGATACTGGGCATAAAACTAACGCAACAGGCGGTCAAATATTAGAATACCTTTAAGTTACAAAATAATATAGAATAAAACTTATGCACACGGACACAACTATTTCACATTGTGTTTGAATTATGAAGCATTACACGACTAAAAAACCTTACAATATAATCACCTACACTTTTAAGCTATCTCTTAGCTGCGTTCAATTCTGATGGTGTTTCTTTACATTACAATATAAAAAGAATTTTCACTAATAATGTTAAAAGAAAAATTAGATGAAGCTATATCGTACACATTGCATTGTATGATTATTATTACTTTTTTTTTTATATATTTGTGTATAAATCAGAATCATTTTTTTTCATGAATTGAAATTAAAATATTTTAGACTGTAATTACCTAATTAAATACATCAAAATCTATTTTCGGATAGATAAATAAATACTTATGTGATCTGTAATGCTTTAATTATCATAATATTGTTAAATTATTGTATTAAACACATTATGTACTTGCGCTCAAATATTAAATATAGCGTTCAAAAACAAATTTAGATAGGTAATTAAAATGATTTTAACTTTCCAGTTTTTTCCTGTATCAAACATTAGTAATCACGAGTTAATAGATCAAAATATTTAATAAATAATAAAGTTAACTTTTTCAGAAATTGGAATAAATATAATATTATAAGAAAATAATTTACTCTGTAAATCAAGATATTAATAACTAAGAATTTTCATGCACCTATAACAAACTTTCTTTTGCTTTTGCATTACTTTTTTTTGGTATATAATTATTTGGCTCCACCATCAAGCAACCACACATCTGCAGTCTTTAATCAACAAATTCGAAATTTATGATCAATATTGTATAAAAAAAATAGGTAAGTCTAGTACCAGTGCGTAATCTAATCATAGGAAAATGGAAAAAAACTTTATTGATTGACAATTACAATTTTGAATTGTATTTTAATTTTAATTACAATATCATAATGTTATTTAAAGAACTGTGTATAACTCATTATTTAAATTTCTTATGATTAGGATATAAATCAAAGGAAACGCAAAAAATGTTATTTTAATAGAGGGTTTCATTATTTCAAGCACTGTCTATTCATTTTAAAACCATTATTTTAAAATGTTAAAAATGAATTACGATGAAATTAATAAGTAAATTCACGACTATATTACTTAAATTGGCATTCAATTTTTACAACAAAAACATATGAGGAAGAAATTGTACCCTTAAAATAAACGAAATGTGTGACCATGGTGAAAATAATAAAAATATTAAAGGATTATTGGGAAATAGATTAGCTACCTATTTTTAGTGTTTAAGTGTAATGATAAATTATAAATTATTAAATTTTATGTATTATCATTAATTGTAAATTATATAAATGATTATTTAATTTTGATGTTGTATTATATTGTATAAAAAAAATGCAATTATTAATTATTTAAGTCCTCAAGGGTGTGATGACACAACTGAGGTGGGGCAACAATAAACCAGTACCACTTTTTTAATGTTATTACCACAAATGGGAAATAATCATTCCATAATAAGTCAAAAAATTATTTTCTTTAATAAATGGCATGTAATCTAAAAAGGAACAATTTAGAATATCAGCTAAAAAGTGATCACATTACAATTTTCAATCAATAAGTCATTAAATTCACCAGATAGATTTTTAATTAATTTTCTTATACTTAAAATTGAAAACTATAACATTATAATTTATCACTGACTTTTAAGCTATCCCTCACACTTGAACGATAAAATACTAATAAAATAATTCAGTCAATACTAATATGTAACATACATTATTAATGTAAATAATATAACTTATTAGAAACAATACAATTTGATTTTTTTTAATGATCTCTTTGCACAATAACATGAAACTGAGTAAGTAAATTTCTTAAAAACTATAATAATTTTATTATGTTTATTATTCTTCCTTTTTACCACTGAAAAGAGAGCATAAATATCAACGAGTACCTCAAGCATTTTACAGGAGGTGGCTAAAGTCACAAAACAATTCGCAAATGTCGTCACTAACGTATGCGCGGTCTTGCACCGTCGCCACCACATTTGTCATACCGTATAATCATCTTTTTTAAAATTAATATTCTGATTGGCGCAAAAGTCTTTAGTTATGGGTATACAATTGAAATAGCTACACATTTCACAATCATACATTGGTATCAGGTAGAACAGTAACAACAACAACAAGAACAGGAACAACGCAGATAACAGGCACACCCAGATCAGGAAGATTTTCTTCTGACGGTCATATGGTCCAAATGAAACAAATGGCAACAATGCATAAGACAATAAGAATCCAAAAATGAAACCAAACAGATGTGCAAAGTTGTCCACCCAAGGCAGTAGCCCGAGCAGAAACAGCAGGAATGTGATAGCTAATAGTTTTGAAAGCGCCTGCTCGGGCCTCTTTAACATAGGCCAACAATTCAATACTTCAACTATAAGGCACGCCAAAAGGCCAAATTGGGAACCGGCTGGGCCCACCTAAAACAAATTAAATATTAATTGGACTCTTAATATATATATATATATATTGGCATTAATAAAAATTAATTTTTAATAATCTAAATGATTATGAATTGATAATAAATGATAATATGAATTTACTTACATCAGCTCTATAAGGCACAAATATTGCACTGCCGAGATTACCTGCCACTCCAGAACCCAAATAGATTAAAGCTATTCTTAAAGATCCAGTCAATTTTTCTAAATCTCTCATCAAAAAATACTGTATCACGATTGTGGTTGCTAAATGAAGAATACTGGAAAAATCAAAAATTGAATAATTGATTAAGACTTTTATACTCATATTTTATTGATAATAAAATATTATAAGATTTAATAAAAAAAACTACATTTTTAATAGTATCAGCAAATATATCCAATACATAAAATATATTGTGTTAGTTAATTTTAAAACAGTGAATTTGGAACTGAGACCCTTGATTTAACTTGAGCTATAATTATTTATTGTCCTTTTAATGTACATATTTTTCTTAATTTAATTATAAAACAGAAAGCAAAATGAACATACTTTAAATAAATACTATTTAGAACAAAAACTGTATAGATATTTGTATATTTTGAAATAAATAAAATATTCTCTTTAAATTATTTGCATTTAAAAAATATTATAATTACCCTGCATGTATAAAAAGTGATATCCACAATCTGTAAAATTGATCAGGAATTTCAGGAGAAAAGAAAGGTATGAGACCACACACATCATTTAGGCACGAAACCTACAAAACAAAAATATAATTAATTTAAATGTTTATAAAAATGACATTAGTTATATTGTATACACCAATGACCAATATTACATACTTGAGAGCATAATGATGCATCATCATGGAAATAACCATGTACAAAATCACAATATTCTCTTGTAGTTATTCGACAAGTGCCATGTATTCCTATACAGCATGGGTGCCCTATCACTTCGCAAATCATGTGTTCAGCAGATGTCAGTTTTTGAATCAATGGACTACCCCAATTGCTACGTCGTGCACTACCTCTACCGCTCATCTTACGGCAAATTGGCCATTTTGTTATATCGTCAGGCCATTCAAATGGAGCTATAGATGCAGGAGCTTCACAATACCTAACAAAAAAAGTGATTAGTTTATAGTTTATATGTACCTATACCTAACCTAGTTAATTAGTAAGGGAATTCCATACTTTGGATCCAAGCCACAAACAGAACCAGATATTCTTCCTCCCGGTCCTGATTCCACTTCTGACCATTTTTTCCACTTAGAAATTGATGTCTAAAATGTAATAAAATAAATTATTATGATTATGATAATTATTTCATAAAATTTTTCAAAAAAAAAATAAACTTAATTCTGAAAATGCATTCAAATTTCAAACTTTTATAAAAAAAAAACAAAAATATAAGGATAATTGTACACCTAAAAATATATATACTTCATCAACAAAACAATAATTAAAACTTTATTACAAACTAAATACTTAAATACTTCTAAGGGTAAATTATAAATGTTATTAAAATAATATTTTAACACAAACAAGTAACAACAAAGTATAAAATCTTAGGTGCATAAAAATCAAAAAAATTAACAACATTGAAAAGCTTTATTTTCATAATAATTATTATTATAAGAAGTCAAGCAATAGTATTTGGTCAAAATGTCTGCTTCAATATTCTTACCGAAGGGGGTTTATCTCCATCTCCTCCACCTCCACCACTTCCACCACCCCAATCCGTGAGACGTTTGTGAGATGGTATTAAAAACAGTACAAACAGACAAACACTCGATAAGAATAAAACTATCAAATTTTGGTTAATAGTTTTTATAGTGAATCAAATTTACGAATACCTCGAATCAATTAGTTATATAAATTAGTGACTAATTGATAAACTTACAATCATCAATATTTAAAACTGTATAACTTTACTTAAAACAAAGTAAAAAAGCTCAATTATTAAAACGCTGCAGCAGTTTTACACTTCATATTTAAAATTAAAATAAAATCTATACTTACAATAACATAGTTTTTATTTGAAATTTAAATGTAAGCAGTAAATAATTAAAAGCTTTATATTGTTTATATTTAGGTGGAATTTAGATGGATACCATCATAAGTTATTGTAAAAATTAAATAAAAATTAAGGTTGGAAGATGTGAAAATAGCGATGATAGCCCCTACTCTAACTACCTGTAATGTATAATAAGTTACTAATGTTACTAATGTTATTAAATTCAGCAATTTTACACGAAATATTAAATAAATAATATTTAAAATATGATATTAATAGGTACATAATTTTAAAGATTAAAAAAATTAATAAATTTATATAATTATCATTAACTGTGTAATTTAACCATGGATTCTTCACTTTAAATATATCCTTTATATTTCCATAACAAACATTTTATGAAGTTTAATATAATCAGATGATGCATGGACATCCATCTCCCTCACTAACAAGTAACAACATTAAACCAATTAAAAGGTAGTTAGCTGCAATAGCATTGATTTTGTTATATTATACTTGTATAAGTTGGGTGGTACACAAAATAGCGTATTGAGAGATAACTTATTATGATTTAATTAACTTAATATTCATAAATGAAGAATATTTTAACAAAAATTATATGAAATTCAATTTGAATATTATCAGTTTATATTTTTTAAAGTATAATATAATACTACTTTGATCTATATTCAACAAGTGTATAAAATTTAAACAAAATAAGGGAATACTCACAAAAAATAAAATGTTTTATAAAAGTAAACAGTTTTCCTCATAAAAGTATGTAATTTAAATTTTTTAAATTTATAATGCTATTTTCTAAGTGTGATAATAAAAAGTAAACTTTTAAAAGGAAAGTTTTTTTAGGCAAGTCTACCATAAAAATGTTGACAGTTAATTTTTTTTTTTTATTATATGAAATTAAGTAGTTTATATTATGGTATAGATTAAAGCTATTTTACTTCAAAAAAACAGTTAAGTAAAATAATTTACTATACAAAATTGGTATTTAATATTTTGAAATTAAATCAATTTTAAATTAAAATATACCTATGTAATTTATGCGAGATTGCATTTTGTATTAATTATCAGATAATATCATTGAGTATATATTTATGTATGTATCAATGATAATATGTAGGTACTATTATAGTATGAGGTTGAAAATAATCATAAGAAAAAATCTTATAATTAATTAATCTTATAAAAAATCATATAATTTACTTAATAGTTAATAATAATATAGTACATTATTGAGTTTATATTGTATAAAGATTTGTCTATGCAATAAACATGCCACAGTAATAAAAGGTGCTGTTGAACATTTTAATTTCACCTCTAAAATGAACATAGGCATTTTGTGTAGACGCAATCTCTATTCTCTTTGTCTATATCATTGGTATTAAAAAGAGGATCTTCATGACATACTGGCATTTGTTGTCTAGGTCTTATAAAGGTACAATATAGAAAGTTTTACGTTCACAATAATATATTTTACTTAGTAATTTCTAAAATTAGAGTGAATTTACCTCTTATAAAATTTAAAGAAAAAAATTTTATCTAGTACACCTCAGATTTTATTGATGTTATTTACAAGTAAGTTAAAATCATTTTAGAATGTAGAAACTAACAGTAAAAATGGTCATAAATATTTAAAAATATCAATAAAATCCTCTAAGATACTCTATATAATATTCTTTTCTTTATACTTTAAAGTTAATTCACTTTAATTTTAGAAATTCTAGAATAAAATATATCATTGAAAAGGTAAAATTTGCCATGTACGTTTGTAAGACGGAGATAACAAATGCCTGTGTAGTGTCCTCTTAATGATATTATATAACTATTAATAATATTATGTAATTATGAACTGACTATTATAAAACAATAAGTAATTTGGTCTTAATTTTTGATATGAGTTATTATTGTATAATACATTAAGTATTATAGATTAATTAATTTAATTTATAGAAATGCAATATTTATATCTTACTGTGCACTGTTCTTTTGACGCTTGAATACACCCAGAGTCATCATTTCTGATACAACAAGCAGTTTCTCTCTCTTTTTCCCGCCATTTTTCAATTTCTTTCATTATATTTTTATCTTTTCGCATGCAAGGGGCAAACTTAGCGCCCAAATGTATTAAATCCGCCTGAATTTTCCAAAAAAAAAAAGAAAATGGTTGAAATTAAAGAAAAATGTCAATAGAATAAATTGAATATTACTTACCGCTCGTGGTCCTATCCAAAAATTAGAAGGTTCTATGTATTCAATGATTTGTACAGATAAGCTAGTGACCATGACCTGATATTATATTACATGATAAAATATATTACAAATCATTATAAAACATTCTTAAATAATTTACTTACAGCGCCAGATTGGTGACTGAGATCAATACCAAAAGGTCCAAGACCATAGGAAAATATTGATAAAAATAGCACTAAAATTTGAACTACTGTAACCCAATAAGTAAAAAATGGCCTGTGATCTTCTAAATCATCAAGTTGTTGCTTTACATCCTTTCTGTTTACAACTGTTTTGTTTAAAGAACGTCTAAAATGTTTTCATTAATTAATGTAAAAACAAAAAATGGAAATGGAGAATTGAATAATAACTATTTAATTATTACCTGCATACTCTTCCAATAAAACCCATTCCATATTGCCTTCTATCAGAGTTATCAAATGCTCTATCCAATACTCTGCCCCAAATTCTACCCATACCAATGTTTGGCATATGATCATCTTCAACTCTTCTAGATGGATTTCTTTGCCAGCTAGAATACCTTCTAAAATTTTGATGTGGTTTTTTATAATGTTGTCTAATTGAACTTTCATAATTTCGACCAGAATCCACGACTTCTTGTTCTATTCCTTGGTCGCCGCTATCCGAGGAGAGTCGATCAAAAAACACCTGCAATTTAAACAAATTCAAATAAACATTAAAATATTACAATAAATAATAAATATGTTTGAATATAACAATATAATTACATCATCAGTCATTTGAGATGAGATTGTTGGAGCATCAGATGTGACAGACGAGGGATAACTTCGAGACCATTCATTAGGTGTTGCTATTATTTTTTTTTTACGACTTAGTGTTTTCTGTAAATATGATTAAAAATACATAAAGTATGATACATCACAAAATAAATTTTTTAAATTATAGGTTTACCGAAACAACAAAAGATAATCCGCTTAATGTTAATTTAGCGACAGATGGTTTCCTTCCTAAAGGTTGAACACGGGTGGCACTATCTCGTTCATCAATATCTCGACTAGACTGTAATACATCAGGCTAAAAAAATTATTTTTATTATTATTATTATTACTTACTTACTTAATAGTGTATATAACAAAGGCAATAAGATAGTAAATATTTAAAACTAAATTGAATTAAAATACCTGTGCAATTTGAGTTGTGGGAATTTCATTTACAGAATTAATGTATTCATTTTTCAACTCTCCATATTTTCTAGTAGCTAGACGTTTTCTTCTATCTAGCCATTTAAGTTTTTCAGTTTCCTCAAATTCTTCATCAAGTCCAAAAAACATAGCTGTTTCTCTTTTAATGAAGCTACACAAAATAAATTGAAAATCTTGTTAGATGGAATTTTTTATTTTTATTATTGAATCAATTAAAAATGTACTTCAATAAGATATTTTTAAATAATTTTCCAATGATCACTTTTAAGTTCATGCTACCTTGAAGTATTAACATATTATGTACAATTGGTGATAGAAATTAGGTATTAAAATATTCATATAAGTATTCAAAACATAAAATATCAAGGCATCAAAAAAAAAATTTTAGATTTGTGACTTACACATGAAAGTAAAAATCAAAAATAAGAAATATTCTAGGAAATATTATACTTAATTTTGTTCACATATTTTTACATTTTTGCCACATAATATTTAGAATATCTAGAACTTATTGTTTATTTATTTATTATAGAGATATACATTGTACATATAAATTAGTTTCCTGTACATAGTGCATAAGCATAATATGATAGATTATTGCAGTTCTTGAGAATTAAATTTACGTAGGTACAAAATATAATATACCTCAGGTACCTATTCTAGACTCAACCTAAAATTTATTTAAAACTTGTACAGAATATGTATGTATAATTCATACTAAAACAAAAACCGAGCTTAATATGATCAATAAAAAATCTTACTTTTTTACAGCTTCTGTCTTAGATGTAGATCTGTGAAATGTTCGATGTTTATTATGCATTATATTTGAAGATAAAATTGGTAAAGACGTTTGATGGTGTATGTTCTTTGGTTGATAAACAGTTTCTGATGGAGGACTATTTGGCTGGTCTGAACCACTGCTGTTGGCAGGTACAGTACATGTACTAGCAGTTTCCTCAGAATTATCAGTAGTCACTTCAGTGGATGAAGATGACGGTTGCGAATTACTGGGTGCAGGAGCCGACATAGACCTAAATGGAGGGTCATATTTGTGTTCAGCCGCGGATTCCATGTTTGGTGGAGCTGAATGGACACCACTGCTTGAACTAGGAAAAAAATATTCAATTGCATTGGGCCTATTAATCCAAATTGCATAACAAAACATACCTGCTAGATGATTGAATGGATCCAGGGCTTGAAGTTATGGAGAGTGGTGGAGATCTTGAGTTTGTTTGACCTTGAATAGTCAACCCTTTGGCAAACCCAGGTTTCCTAAAAGAAAATTAAATTATGAAAAATAAAATTGGCTAAAGAAGTTGATTTTAATTTCCAACCTGTACTGCCATCAACATAATATTTTGAAAATATGTCTGATGAATAATACAATTTAATAATTTTTGAATGGTAATAAAAAATGTAAAAAATGTGTTAGTCTTGATCGCCAACATAGAGAATTCTTTATTTCAACGTTCCTAGTAAAATATGGTCTTAATTTAGAGTTTTAGACTTATCGTTGTTTATTATCACATGTTTTCGTTTACATTCCGTTGTGTTATCAGTGATAAAATGTCAATAATATGGTTCGGTGGCACGTAAAAAAAATTTATTTTAACCATAGAACATAATATTATTAATATGTTTTAACTGATATGGAAATACCCATACCTCTATGGTTATAAATAGTATCTACTAAGTAATAATTTTCCACTAAGCAAAAACGTAATAATTGTTAATTAATTTTAATTCGCCCAATAAAATCGTCTAAATTATCAATCATCAATTTCGTATGGGAGGATGTTTTTGAGATCAATAACTAATTTAATTATAATAATTTATATAAAATAATACAATATTTCCGCGTCAATTACGTACCTATCTTATAAAGTTATAAAACATTGTCAACGGAAAAGTTTCGAAGTTGTTGGTTTTCTAATATTTTACGATCAATGGTCATAAATCATAATAGTTTATTCAATATATTGTGTAATATTACCCAATTTATACAATAGTAACTTCTCTGTTGTTGATAATTTTTACAATAAAGATATGAAATCATCTCTAAATTATTTTTCCGTTAAAATTTGTTAGTTGTTAGCTAATGTAGACGGTACCTATTTAACAATAACCTGATGGATATTAATTATTGTTTTCGAATAGTGAAATTTAGCTACATTACCCGCTGGATTAGTGGTTTTCAACCTTTTTTTTTTTTAAATAAGACACACAGACACAGTGCTCTTCACGACATCTTCACGTCACGTCATGTGTGTCAGCCACTAACAAGTAACAACGTTTTATTAAACATCAATTTTTTCACCAAATTAAATAAACACATTTTTACTTTATTATTTATTTATATTAATTAATATTATTATAATTATTTTAAATTATAAAAAGTCTGTCAAAAGCTCACGGCACACCTACAAAATTCTTGAGGCTGAAAACCACTGCGTTTTTTTTACAGATTTACTGAGAAACTATTTTATTGTGTGAGGATATCGCATAATGCTAATGTTTTAATAGCGAATTTAATATTAATAGATCATTAAATTTAGTGTCACGAAATCGGGAATATTGAAATTATAATATTTATATTACCATTTGCTATACGAGATACGACTGATACGAAGTTGAGTTTAGGTCGTACACTGTGCCTATTTGGCTGTGCTAGGCACTTATTGATAACATGGTATCCGGTTGTGGCGAACAATGTTTAAATTAAAAAAATAATAGTCATTCGATTATATTATTGTAGTTATCGACTGTCGTCTGCCGTAAAATTAAAAAAAAAAAAATACAATATACTCTATGAATTCGATTGCCGATAAATACAGATAAATATTTGACAACTAGATGAGTAATTGACCTAGATCCGACAAGACTCGTACGACGTACACAGATGGTGCACCTTACGCAGAATATTATGCTGTTTAGCTGTTACCTACGTTATTATGGACTACGGTCTACGAACTCACTCGTATTCCGCTGGGCAGCGTTGTAGTTCGCGATGATTTCCACAGTCATATTTTAAAATGAAAGTAACACACCTATTATTGAGAATTTAGAAGAGGTACCTATGAGGTATATAATATACTATTTAACTAATTTTGTGTATAGCCGTATAGGTATCGGACTCAAGGCTGTAGTAGGACATTTTTTCGGGTGGGAGGGGGAGCAGGAAGATGGGAAGCAAAATATGTATACTGTATATTAATATTTTAGTTAATGCTGAATTAGAATTCCGACATTTGGTCAAAAATAGTTCGATACTAAATTAACGTTCTTTCAATTACACATATTTTTTTGTTTTTTTTTTTGTATTTGTTCATTGAAACGATCTTTAGGTCTTCGTCAATGCTTATCACAAATGGGTACCTAGTAGGAAGATCATGCCGTGATTTATGTATGTATACATCACTATATGCATGATACTACCCCCCTTTTCCAAGAGGAGACATGTACGGTCTTCAATTACACATATTAACGAACAAAAAACAATTTACTTTTTTGGAGGTAGGTAATAAGACGATTGCAATAGGGCCTATTGAATAGGCACATCATACGCAAATAGGCGGTCTTTTGGCGACTATTAATTATATTAGAATTAAATTTTTATCTTACTGTTTACGAAAATTTACGAGAATTTTATTGCTGTTATTCATAGTCTTAAACCCCTGACCTTCATGGTCACATTCAATACTAACTATTTTTTTATCGTTATCATTTCCTATTTTTCTTACTAAATTACAACATGCATTTTTAATTCTTTATTTCAAAACAGCTAGTATTAATTTAGACATTGGAGTACTTCGGCTTGTAAAAATCAAATTTTGGATAAGTAGCTATTATAAGTTTTAAGTTATAAGTTATAACATATATTGGTAATAGCAGTATCTAGGTACTTACAGCTTTTATGAGCGGAATGGAGTGGATCTTACCCCGCAAAATGTCGATCCACTGCTATAATCATCAAGATCTTAAGACGTATTTATAATAGTTATAAGCTATACGTTATAACTAATAAACTACCTGCTCTGAGTATTAAAAGTAAAAAAGTTGTTTTTCAGAAATATAATTAATCGTATTAAAATTGTATAAAAAAAAAGTATTTTCGAAAAAGTTTTATGAAATAATATCAATGTTTAACGTTTACTTGATCACTTCGTATACCTATAAAATTTCTGGTCCGCATTTTAATTTGGCTAACTTGATAGTTAAATACAAATTATACTTCTAATATAGCAGCGGCAAATCTTTTTCGGATCAAACATTTTGTTTTTTACATTATTAATGTTTTAAAAAAATGTAGATATACGTGGGCAAAAAACATTTTTTTCTGGTGGTTATCCGGTGATGGGGTTTTCAAAAATCCATTAAATCTTTTTTTATATCTAGAGTGTAGTTTATTAGATTTATATAAATGAATAAAACACAATTTGCTACAGATTTAGTTTCATAATATATCAAAGAACCGAAGGATTATTCTTATGTCTTGATACAAAAAATGTGAAAAATAAACAAACTTTCATAACTATATATTGACACGATTTTAAGTACATAAATAATTTGTTTCACTAAATGCGACTATATGCAAGATTGAAAACTGAAATTAAAAAAAATACTTTCGAGTACCGCTATAATCGTTATAATTTCCCAACGTGCCATGATTGTTGGTTATATATGTATAGCTTAGAGGTTTTCAAACTTTTTCATCCCACGATTTCTTTGTGTCTTCACAAAATGTTGACGGCTCCCAAATTATAAATAACAAAAAAATCAATTTTTATAAATTTTATCAATTATTTGTTTATCGTATAACATGACATAATATATAAAACGGCCCTGGGAGTCGCGACGCACAATTTGAATACCTTTCTGGTATTTATAATATTATTGCATACCTATATAGGTGTATTACCCACTTAAAAAACCCATTGAACGATAAAAAGCTGTGAAACTATTCAGTGTACTACTTGATAAAAATTTTAATGTATGTATATATAGGTATATAGATATACCTATCTATATGTAATATGTATAGGTACTCGTTGAATACCATTGTTGTTATTTCAATATTTTTAGAAATACAGAAAGAGTACATTATAATGTTATAAGAATGGGAATATTACACATATATATTGTATTATATGGTGCGACTGTGACTGCACTTTATAGCATTTAAAAAGTGTCCAAAATGGAGGGGATGTGAGTAGTGAGCAGCTTTTACTCGCGCGACGGCGCTAGCTGATTGGGCGTTGTTTATTAATACGCATTTCGGCAGATGGAAAAATATCAGTCCTTCTAGAATAAATTATACTAATCATTTCACTGCACGACCGAGGAAGATATAAAATAGCAGGCCAAGGTTTGTTTTTTATCAGACATAACTTTTAAAAACTCGAAGGTAAATATTTTTATTACAAAACGATCACCACGATTTTTTTAAATGTATTATTAGAAGAGTTTATTTATCCGTTTTATTCATTTATGATCTGTTAAAAATGTATTATGCTGGCAGAGTAAATTACCTACGCTAAATTTTTTTGAACTTTTTGAAACGCTTTTGTATACTCATTATTTGAACATCGACAAACCGTACTTTATAATAATTGGGATTGATTTTGTGGCGTATATTGTCTCATAAGTCATAGTGTACCTACACATTTAAGGATAAAAAAGTACCCAAAGAGTAACCCATCTAATCGTTTAATACTTCTAACTTAAAACAAAAAATAAATAAAAGTTTTCCATTGTAAATTGTAATTAAAATTAAAAATATAATCCCGAGTGAATGCACATATTTTATTATGACATACAAAACAATTATTCATAAATTGCTGTTAATTAGTACTCAATTGGTAATATAATATATATATATATATTTGGATATTCCTAGCATTGTCAGTATAGGTATAGCGTACTACGCGTTATTGTAAAAACTTATTAGACTATAATACATATTATTATAGTGTGTCCTGTTTAAAAAGGAATAAGAAATGTCTTTCGGATCGCCTAAGAAGATAAACAAGAAACGAATACTTAAAAACATAATATAATAACAACTTTTGAATGTATTTGAAAGTGGGATATAATGGAAAATTACCATAAGACCCGTAACAATAATTATAATAATTACACCATTTTCAGGCATTTACAAATTACAATACCAAATTCTACACGCAAATACGCAAAACAATAGCAGTAAATAATAGAAACCCAATAACAATAATAGTATTACAGGTAATGAATATTTGCGTTGAGTTGAGTAGCATCTATGAATTGAAAACGAAAAATAATGATTACTTACTCAACAATAAAACAATAATATAGCCAATGTATTATTATTATTAGACGAGTGTGGCTGTATTGGTATTTATGTATTGTAAATCAATGTGAACCAGTGATAATAAGTGCCTATACTAAGAGATATAGCGGATAATGGAACGTGGTTTTCATACTGATGTATTTTTGAAATACCAAATATAAACCGGTAATAGTCGGTGCAGTATACTCGTACAAAAACATTATGAGTACGCTTCAGGATTTCTAAAATCGGCAAAATCGTCAATACAATAATTATACAATGAATTACATATAATGTATATGTTATATGTGTGTGCAGAGGTGAAGTGTACTCCAGTAGCGTATTTAAGGGGGTTTTGGGGGTTAAATGATTAGAATTTAAAAAGGAGTGTTGAATTATTAATTTTTTTTTACAACCCCCCTCCCTTCAGAAATTAATTTCTATATTCACCACTGGTGTACACTATATTGTAATATATATATTATTGTATATAAATATATATATATAGATATATATAGATATAGATATAGATATAACATACATCGTATAATAATACATTGGTATTGGTTTTCCATTATATTTAATTTACGGATTTCCATATAGGGGAAGTGAATATTATGTAAGCTGTAAAACTAGTAGTAAATTAAATTATATTGTTGTTGATAGAAATAATATTTTCTTATTTCGACGATAATATTGAAAATTTACAATATATCCATCTATCAGGCCATTGCGCATACCTGTATATATTATAAGCTTATGAAAAAACGAATTACATACACTGTAAATTTAATTTTAACAACCACGGTAAAGCTGCAAAAACTACAGAAGCTATATGTACGTGTCGTTGGTGTTCATTCAAACGTATGTTTGTCTGACTATCGAACATATATATTTTTTTAAATATTAACATGACAAATGAGCCATGTAGATGTATCATATTATATAGCTCTGTGATATTATGCAACCATATTATGTATTATCATACGGAAATACTACGAATAAAATCCTGTGTTGACCTACATAATGCTTACATAACATTTTAAAAATTAACCCATAGGCTATAACTTATGAACAGTTATATTTTATTTTATTATTGTTAAAAGTTATATCTATTAGATATCAAATGTATAAAATTAACATATCTACAACCTTCCTGAACAGATTGAAATGGTCAAATTATACGTGAATGAATTATAAGTTTGATGAAATAAAAAAACGAATCAATTTATTTCATAAATAATCTACTAAAACTGTTAATTATAATTAATATGATGGATAACTCTGATAAAAAGTTATTTTTAATAAGTTTATGTTAGTTAGATATGATTATGCGATAAGCGATATGCATAATGAAAAATAACCTTTGGGGAAATTGTTAATTGATCATTTAAAAAATGTTCATGACATTTTTGGCATAAAGGATTTCATGAAAAAAATTATTTAAAAGCTAAGTTCTTCACGATATCATTTAGAAATAAACAGTAGTAAACAATAGTGAATAAATAAATAAATAAACATAGTAGGCAACTATTATAGTTCTGTAATAAGATTTTTTTATAGCCAGAGTACAGTTTTTTTTAATTTCTGATAAGAATTATGAAAATTCACTGTCGTTATTTTAAACGTTAAAACTTAATGTAAATTTAATAGGTTTGCAATTCAATCATATGGTTTTTGAAACAAATTTATATTCCGAAATTTCTTAAATGGTCCTAGAATATAGGTACCTAATAATACCTATAATACTTTATTGAGAACTATAATAAAATAATGAATATGATGAGATTTTAAAAAATGATTTATTTTAAAAATGTATTAAGACCACAAATTTCTAATAGCAACAATATACATTCTGCAGAATGTACCTATATTTAACAGTTATTGCTTAAATAAAGTTATCCGATACTATATCATGGCTTTGCTTTTATATTTTACTTAATAGTTCCAAATGTTAATATTAAATAAAATTTAAATAAATCGTTTGACCAAAAAACAAAAACGTGATATATTAAAGTAGGATAAGGGAGTTATCAAGTAGTCATATTTATTTTAATATTTCAAATATTTGTAACTACATCAAATAATAATGAGATTAATTTAGAAAAATAATTGAATGTACATATACTCCACAAAATCCCTCTATTGTTAAACATAATGTGTCCCCATAGCTTTAAGATCAATACTCTATGACTACTATTTTGTATTTTGTATTTACTACAGGCTAATAACCTCAGGAGTTGAAGCCTTATTTAAATAAAAAAAAAAAAATAATAATAATAATAATGAGATTTTTGGTAAACATAATTATTATCAAACGGTCAATTTATTATAATTAATGTATAACTCTAACAATGTCGGAATTTATCTGATTATGTTTAACGAATCTTTATTCCCGTTATCATATTTAGGTATTCGATTATAATTATTTTAATTTGTTTTGTATTTAAAACTTAAATCTCTTCGTTTATTTTGATTTATAATTTCCACATTCTCTACCTGTTTTAAGTATTGTCACTTAGTCATTATAGGTACAACATGAAAAAAAAAAACCATTTATTTAAATAATCGAAAACAAAAAAGTCTAACATTGTTGAATAATATATAGGATAGACGTAGTAAGATACAATATTAAACCATTTTATACCAATAAATGGTATAAAGTGTCTACCAGAATCAGAAATTATAACAGAACTGTACGCTCGTGTTCAGTAATACAATTTAACTCTCGACGAAAATGTTCTTAAAAACAGTTTAAGAAATGAAAACATCAACTTGATTTATACACACTATACAGCTATATTACGAGCTTTTGATTATGGTCACATTCATAATATAATATACTTAACGGTCATTATGATGCCTTGATAAGCCCATCAAATAATATTATTATAACGCCTAGAAGAAAAACAAATAGGTAGCTGATATTTAATATTTCGTATTGTTATAAAGTACCTAGGTATCATTTTTTTGTTCTTAAACAGACAAATATAATTACTTCTGCGAAAGTCTAAATTCGTTTATTCAGTTTGTGTGTGGTCTACTGTAGATAGCCCGAAGAAGTGGATATGGATAATATACTATTACGACCTCATACATGTCCGTATCAAATTTCAACCATCAAGATCTTGAGTGTATAAAACCGTACTTTAGCCTATAAAACAACTAACTCGTTTGCTTATAGAACGTAAAAGGAAATATTTCGAAAACACCAGTGTCTTTTGTGCACAATTCACGAGAAATAACGTCGTCGGCCATCGTCTGGAGTTGATGTATCACGCGCCCTGCTCTTATTATTACGATGCTAGACAATAGAAAATAATCATTATCTATATAATTTCATACACCATGTCTATGAAGTGTAGAAGTACAGCGTTGAACGTACATTGGCGATGTTTACGAAAATTCGCATTCGTCGATACGACGCGTAATGGTTTTAATTAAATATTTTGTTCCGTGGCCGTAATCATAAACGTGCTATTATAATATTATGCCACGACAAAAATAAAATCATAGGTTTGCAGGGTTTGCGTGACGTATATTATATTACACGTATAGTCGCGTGGGGAAAAAGTTGCCATGGTAAAATTTAGAATTTAAAAAATATTTTAATTTTTTTAAGCAATAAAGCTCTATAACTACTATTATTATTAAATGTATAAATTGATATTATATGATTGTATAATATTATTTCCCTATGGAATGTAAAGACGTATATAACAATATAATCAAAAGCACCTATCCATCACTTATAAAAAAAAAAAATGTATTTACGTGCAGTTCTAGACATTCAGTCGATTATGGAGTTGATTTTTAATTAAATGAGGAAAATATGTACTTTTCGAACCTGACAGCAGTTTCATCATAATATATTCATTCCAATAGCCAATTATTATAAGAACAATATAAAGACAAAACGTCCAGAACAAAAATTAAAACGTTTTACATTATAAATACTCAAAGCATTTACTTTTTGGAGTGAAAAAATAAAAACAAAGTTGGTAAAGAATAACAAGATTTAAGTGTTATTAAGATATAAGATAACACGATTTAATTAGGTCATACAAGGATTACAAAGATCATGAAATTTTGGGCAAGAGGAAGATATATTTTACTGGAGAAGTGGCAGACGACGACTTACAGGAAAAACTTATACCTTGTAGAATAGTCGGAATTCGTTAATTTTTTTTTCAAAAAAGAGTACATTTTACAGGTCTGATCAAAGCACGATTTTCAAAACTATATAATTATAGTACCTATATAGAAGTAAAAATTATGAGTTTGAATAATGCACAATATTTGTTATTTTTCAGACGTATTTTTTTGTTTTCATTATTTAAATTAAAATTAAAATTCAGGCTTTGAAAGTTTAATCTAATCTGTAAAATTTCTTATCTATCTGTTAAAAATAATAAATTATCAAAATTCGACATATCAATGAGCCGCAAGAGTTTTTCCTGAGAAGTAATTGTTGTTAATATAATATACCGTATCAACCCCACTCCCTCTAAATAGGTATCGGGCAGTGTATTAGTATTATAATTAAGATAGCAATGAAAATATAAAATATAATTTCCAATTTGTTTAGATTTTTCCAAAAATGAGCATCGAAATCTTCAATTTAATAATAATTTAAATAAGACAAATGCCTAACCACTACAACTAATGCGCAATAATATTAACAAAATAATAGTATAATATAGAATACATTTAAAACCAAAAATTTAGTTTAAAAAAAAAATTGGAAGTTTATATATACTATATAAATAATATATGAATTAGAATATAATAACTGAAAAAAAAATTAAATATGCTTAACCCCGTAAAGTTAATATTTGTATCCATATCAACTTTGAACTTTTGGAGTTCACTATATTGTTTATCATCATCTCTATATTATATATAATACGAATTATTAACTTATGCTTTGTAGCTAAACGTTGACTTTCTAACTCAAGTTAAATTTATTCATTAATTTTCCCGCCTTTGGGAAGCCATAGGAACCCATATTGCTATATTATATTAAACATACCAAGAAGCGTTGTTAGGTTGAGCCGGAGGGCAGTGTGCGTTGTTATTGTTGTTGTTGCCACCGCCACTTCCGCTGCCGGAAGCTTGGGTTGCGGTGGATGGTGTGGAAGTTGCCGCCGCTGCTGATGCTACTGCTGCGGCGACGGCCGACGAGCTGGACGTGGCCGTCGTCGCAGCCGTTGACGTCGCGACCGCCGAGCTCTTGACGCCGGACAGTGCGGCGTGACCGGAATAAGCGGCCGTCGAACAGCACGCCAGCGCCGAACTCTCCCTGATGCATGACGACGATATGCGGCGCGTGGCCGCGTGCGTGCCACCGTAATTAGCGGCCGCCGGTTCGTCGTAACTGTTTTGTCCGGCACAAACAACGTTGGCGCTACTACACCGGGGCAGCGTGGCCGAGTGCGCGTCATACTGTACCAGGCACGCGCTGTTGTTGTTGTTGATGATGTTGTTGCCTGCACCGTTGTTGTTGTTGTTCGTGGGACCTTTTGCCGGTGACCCTGTGGAAGACAAGTGGGTGGCTTGCTGCCTGACCAATCCGGAAGGCGATAGATCCCTGGGAGACCGCGATCGACTGACGGTGCCGTACTGGTAACCACACCCGCCGCCGCCGCCGCCACTGCCACTGCTGCTGTACAGCGGGCCAGTACAGCAGCGGTTCGACGGTCTCAGGGTGGCTGTCGCGTACGCCCTGGACAGCGCGGCAGCCGAAGAAGGCATCGCATCCACGATCGCCGACGCCCTCGAGTACAGTGCGGCTGCCTCTTTCCGGGAGCTATATGCCGCGTCGTCACACCGGTCGTAGTGGCCGTCGTAACCATCGTCAGGAGAAACAATGGGAACAAACCTCTCGGCCGGTATGTGGTACCTGTAACAAGACGTATTTTATTAATAACAATATTATTTTTTATACGGCGTATGGGACTGGACAATTTTTGTTTGAAAAATCTTAGAGCATGTTGATCAAAATAAAAGTCGTTTCGAATTTTTTATGTTACGATGTCGTGATGTTATAGAGGATACCACGCATTTAAGATTTTTTTTGTTGTCTGTGTATACGGTGTAGTCGAACATTGTTATTGTTGCTTATTTTCAAGTATATTACTTATTTTTATTCATATCTCACCATATATCATATTGTAATAAAAAAGAAATCAAACACGTTTAAAAAAAATCTTTTTTTGCACTCGTTAATTATTAATTAAAAATGTTATAAAATTATGATTGGAATTATCTTAAATGTATACTTTATTTATAGAATTGTTTTTTTTTCGCTCTAATAATTAATAACCGATAGGTATTCTCTACTCCTAACAGTACATAGAAACGAATAAAAAATTTAAATTTAAATTTAAACAGATCTATAAAAACAGATCGAATTAATGATGTTTTTCTAAGTTTTGCTTTAAATATTTCTTATTATTTATTTTTTAGTGCTATTTATATAGGTATCAAAAATTTTGAAGTTTTTATGTACATATCAAAAGGCACAAAAGGAAGTATCTCAGTGCTAAAACTACCGAGCTCCCTTGCATTCCCCGTTATCATTATAGGTACCTGTGTATTACGATTTACGAAAGATTATGCAGGGCGGTTCATTTTTATCGCCAGTCATATTTTTATATTTATATTTTATTTTATATTATTTTCATCTTTAAATAAAGCTGCAACAAATATCTCGAACCGCATCGCATTTGTTTTTTAATACAGCCATCAATAGCCATACATTCCATAATATAGATACACGGTCATAAATTACAGACATCAGTAGTTCCTATATCTATGGCCGCGATTAAGATATTATATTAGAAGGTCGCAGGTCTATAATAATTATCGTGTGTTTCGTGTGATCACCGTCGGAGGAGTCGACTTTTGCGCTCGATTTACCGCACAGGCATTTGTTCGCGTCATTTTGACGGGGATCACGTGTTTTCTCGTCATAATAATAATATATTATGCCGTTTCGACAATCGATTGTGTGTGCGGTATATGGGCCGCCGCCGCATGGTGTTTCCCGAAAGTTTGTTAAGTATATAAACACACGGAAAAATGGGAAAACGTGCCGGCCCACTCGCGCAGTTCACGTTATTACAGCGAAACCTCTATTTAAGAACAACCCTCAACAGAGAGGACCCTTATAAAATCCCCGCCATTTATTATATACGCAATGAATATAAAAAATATGACTACAGAATAGCGGATTCCTTCATTAATATGGACACGGACATAGCGAATTGCAATATAATTGCAAAATGGCAACGAGGAAATTTTATCGTCTTTATTTATATTTTTATTCATGGTACAAAGTTAACTGCAATTCTACAAGATATTAGCTTACAACAAAATAAATTAGCTATACAGATAAATAGTTTAATGATTCTTTTAGATTACCAATCAATTATTTTTAAAAATGAAATATTTTTGTTGATGTTAATTGTCTCCGATTAAGCTATTTTATTTAATTTATACTTATACGTATAAAAATGATATAAGATGCGATTATTGCACTAAATTATTTTTAAACGTATTAATGATGGAATATATTGAATTTGGCTTCACTGCGTGTTTAATAGGTACACAATATAAAATTATTCTATAACAATAAAAGAATTTTAAAAAATAAAAATTTTTAAGCTAATATAGGAGACATTCAAAGAAGTGTAACTATTCATAATGGACCTGTTACCCGACGATTAAATGTTAGAAATACTTATGCAGGCATATGAGAATTTTCAGTTGTACACAGTGTACACATTTATGTTACTAAATTATATGTATTACAATTTAAATATAATAAGATATAAAATAAAATACAAATTTATATAAATACGTTGTTACTTCTATTGCCAAAAAAAGTTTTAAAAAAATACGAGTAACCCTCCTATAGTGGACAGCCATTATGTCCACTAGTCAGGGACATATTTTAATTCCCTTATATGGTGTCTGATGCTATAGTGAGATATCACTGTATATTAACATCGGGTGTTTACTGCATTGCTGCAATGTCTCGTATGTATAAAAATCATTCGGTCAACAGTCCTTATCAATGCTCTATCAATATGTAAAACCACACCAACGTAGGGAAATTTATCGTTTATTATAATTTTTAAAAAGTTTTATAGAAAAATCGGCTAAAATAGAAAATAAATGTTTGTGCGGTAAGATATACCGCCCTCGTACATGTAATTCGCGTGCAGGACGTACGTATATAAACGCGTGTTTATTTTCATAAAAGCTTTGAGGAATTCGGGCAACTAGGGAAAAAAATATACCGGAGAAAAATTATTTTTCGTGTTTTTTTTTACTGATGGTTAAAAAAAATATAATATTTATGTTTATAAGGTTTTGTTGAATTTTAAAATAAACCTTTTGTATAGAGTATCGCACAGACACACACACGCATTATGTACGCTAGCGT
Organism: Diuraphis noxia; assembly: GCF_037042655.1. Classification (NCBI taxonomy): domain Eukaryota; kingdom Metazoa; phylum Arthropoda; class Insecta; order Hemiptera; family Aphididae; genus Diuraphis; species Diuraphis noxia. Next base: position 84,628,228 of record NW_028301712.1, read on the forward strand.
GAAGGTAAGTTAGGGGTAGGTATACCGTAACGATACTTATATAATCAATACTCTGTCATACTGTCTTAAATTATGCTGCCGCGGTTGAATATAATAATATATACACATAAACTGCGAAGGTATAAAGTAGCGATATACCTTACACTGCGCAGTGGTTTAGCTGTGGTTACTAAATTACATATATGCAAACGTTCAGTGGCGTATTTACAGTTTACTGGGACGTGCGTTTGACCCCCCTCAAGGCATAGACGCATTTATTACACGCATATCTTAAATTAAAGTTTTTGAATTTACATTTTACTATAATAATAATACATTTTAGTTTAGAAGTGTTAAAATAATAAACCCGCTCGCCTTACTCGTTTAAGCTATAGAGTTAGTAGTATAAACAAATAAAAAAATTAATTTGCTCATATGTTTACAATTTTTTCTTTCTTTTCAACCGAACACATATTTAAAAACATTTTTCTATCAATTTTAAATGAATTTTATACGCATACATAATATTATTATTATTATACATATATTAATGTTTCATAAATGTTTGACAGGATCACACGGAAGGGATTATATAATACTCAACAATAATATTATGATGTTTGCTTCAGAAGACTTCATTAAGTATATATACCTAAGTTTAGAGTTTGGACATCGTATAATGGTATAATATGTTATACAGTGATTTATTATTCAGTGGTAAATTTATTCTGAGAAGAGAGTTATAGACTATAGTATTTAAAGAAAAGAATATATAAATATAATATATATGTAAAGGTGGTCGGAACGTAGCTGTACGATTTAATATGATTCTGACAATATTATACTGAGTTCACAAGTACTTTTCTCAACTATTTATAGTTTTAAGACTTCAATTATATTCTAATGATACGTTTGAGTAATGCACGTTTCCCTCGTAAAAATATATTCGTATAATTGTAGGTCAATGGCGTAGTTTTTTTTTTTTTGGGGGGGGGAGGGAGATTATGGGGATAGATTCCCCAGAGCCTTTTTTTTTAAATGTTTAATGCATTAACTTATACTAGATTATAAAATTACTCATATTATGTTTTAAATTATAAGTTACAAATTATATATCCCCACCCCCTCAGAATAAAATCATAACTACGCCATCGTTGTAGATATATTACATATTTAAATGTTTGAAATGTATTTAAAATATATTAGGACGTATGAGTGTATTACGTGTATTGAACTTTATAAAATAGGGGTTATTAAAAAAAAAGTTAACCATAGTGTAATAAACGATCGTTACTAAACTTTGCAGTATTCTGTTATTTAAATAACTAATCAACAAAATTCTGTGAATCTTCAACATTCTTCGTAATACATTTTTATAAAAATCAATCAATAAAACACGTTGTGTTAATTTTATTTTTGTTTCATTGTACTTGGATAATGTGCATTAGGAAAAAGTATCAGAAAAACTAACAAAAAACCCTTTCGACCATTTATAGTCCCTCATTGATCATGAACATATTGTGTGATTGTCTTAAACCGTTCCTATGATAATCGCAAACACATAACAATAAAGTGAGCTAGACCAATATTTTTTATAGTATTACGTTAGAAATGTAGCATTGATTGGGGTTGCTGTTTTTTATATAGCTGAGAACCAATAGGTTCTTCGCTCGTATCGTTTTATTGTTTTCATTTTTATGGCGCCAACCATAAAATAGACATTTTAGATAACCCCGTTAGGGAAACTGAGAAAAACGTATCATCTTATCTAATTCGTTCCTAGGAGCGCACACTATAGTATCATTTTTTCGCTATCTTACACACGCAAGAGTGTGTGTTAAATTTAATATACGTAATTTCAAACATTTCTACTTAATTCACTCATCGTGATCGTATTGCATTTAACTGTTTAAATAAATGTTATAATATAATCTATTTAAAAATTAAAAAGATCATTTATGTGACACTTCTTAAAACTTTTTAATAAGTAATAATGATTTAATTTGATTAGTAACTAAAAAATTAAATCTTTTACAGCTATAGGTTTCTATAAAACCAAATATTACTTTCAACTATATAAGCACGGATAATATTATTTTTTATATTTTTATAATCATTTTTTAAACCCTAATATAAGTAATTTAATCACATCGAGAGAAGAACAGAAAGAAGTTTTTATTTAATTACATACGTGTGTAAGACAAAGAAAAGTTTTTACTGATGCGGTCTTTTAATATAATGATTTCTTGCAAACTTCTGTGTAAAAAAATCTAAAACCCCGGTAGCTACGATATATTATAAAAGGCAAACTGTAGCCTTATTATCTATTTCTAAGGTCCAAGGGATCACTATATAGAGTATTATAGTATTATAGAAAGCTGTCAACCGTTTGCACTCATTTTGGATATTTGACCTGAAATTTGATAAATAGTTTGCACACACATTTATCAAAAGGTTATGGCTAGTTTATGCTTGTTTAAAAATTTGACATAGCACATTTTAGTCATATGGATCAGTTGGAAAATATGATGGGTCATTTAATAGAATTTTAACCATACAGGAAAATATTTTCATCGTTAGTTTATATAATACTTAATTATTCGAGAATTTTTTTATTTTTCTTATTAATAATATGTATGTCAAAACTAATAAATTTTAAATAAGCAGCATCTTAGTAAATTCGTATACGATTATATTGCACTAATCCAACGAGAATCATACTTATCATATTATATCATCTATATCATCTATATCATATATATCTTGTATGTGCGCAAACAGTACCTATTTTAAGGCACATTTTTTTAAAATGAACCCAGGGGATTTCTCAAATTTCCGGTAGAATTTCGAAAATTTGCACAAATAGGTACCACCTGTGTGCTTTACATATTTTATCATTAGAACAAAATTCTATATATAACCACATTAAAAGTTCCATGTAACGGAATGGCTCGGTATACCTACAGATTTTTTCAGTATAAAGACGTTTCTCTATAATAAGGAGACAGAAAACTAAAATATAAGTTTTAGGTATTGGTTATACGAGATATTACTGTTCTTTTCCGTTGTATAGAGATCTCTGTCTTATAGGGAGTCCGTTATAAGGAGGTTTTACTGTATACAAACTATATGACGTATAAACTATGGTAATTATTCGTTAGCTAAGTTTTGTTTTATGTTTATTTTATTGGAGTATGGCCAGTATGGGAATATTATATTATAAATTTTATAAGCGGGCCCCAAGGACTGAGTGATAAATTCTACGTATCAACGATTCGGGCTCAGTGTTGGAAAAAGATAATTTTTAAAATAACTTACCTACCATCTAAACAAAATAATGCAGATATAAAAATATCACTGCAGTTAACACAACTTTTTATCGGGATATTAGATTAAAAAAATACCAATTTTTTTTTATGTTAAGTGCATAATACCTACCTACTTTATTTATCTCACGAAACCGTTATCAAAATATAGTATGTGATAAAAAGTTTAGGACTAAACGTGTTAAAGTTCCATCATACGCGTATTTCGTTAAAAGTAAAATGGTGGGTGAGCAAAATATTATACTGGTCCGAGGATCGATGTCTAATCTGCCGCAGACAGCTTACTTTTACGTACCTATATCTATAAAAGATATTATAGATACTACACATATTATATGGTTTAAAAAGTAAGTAATTTAAACGATTTCCATCCGTTCTCGAGATAAGGATATATTATGATCTCTCTCTCTCTCTCTCTCTCTCTCTTTTTTTTATTTACCAAGTCCACAAAACACACGTACACACTTCCGCCGATATGACCTAATGCGTTGCATTTTTAGGTGTCGTTGGACGGGAATCACCGATAGTCGGGGCTGCAGGCTTACCTGGAATAAGCGGATTCGTTACGTTTGGCTGAGGTGGCGTAACTATCGTGGTGACGCGCGGCATAGTCGAACCGTTCGGCCACCGGCGACGGCGGTGACATGAAGCTTTCAGACGTACTCTGCGATACCGGAAGATAGTGGTTGCGGCCGCCGCCGCCGCCGCCACCACTACCACTTCCTGTTCCGACGACGGCGCCATGGCACGACGACGACGACGATGACGAGTACCTATCGTCCGGCAGCTGCTGCTGGTGATGGTGTTGTTGTTGGTACGACCGGCCGGCCGACGATGCGCCCGATGAGTACCGTTCGGGGGACGGTGGCGGGACGTACCGATCGAGCGCCAGGTCATGCAAACGGTAATGACCCTCGATGGTGCCGTGGTACCGTTCGGCGGGAGACGGTGGTTCCAACAACGATGCCGACGACCGGCGCAACGTGCCGCCACCGCTGCCGCCGCCAACGCCGTGGTGATTGTTGTGATGATGGTGGTGGTGATGGTGGTGGTGGTTTCGGTCTCTGCGGATTTTACAGTAGTCGACTCCATCTTGACCCGGCGGTAAGGGTCTCATATTGCCGCCATTGGCGTCATTGTCAAGACATCTGAAACGATCAAAAATATATTTTCAATAAGTGTGCGGTTTTTTCGATGAAACCTGGTACCTGGTTAGATATATATATTTGTGATTAAATCAGAATTGTAATTGGCCAGATTTGGATTGAATACATTGGTTTTACAATAGCTGTTTAGGTACAATGTCTGTTTTTTCCAATTTTAATTAATAAATGTTTTTTTTTTTTTTTGATCTTAAGATACTTTTCGTTGTAGAAAATATGATTTTATTTTCAACTTCTGATGGTGTCTAATTGAAAACTAACATGCTTTGAGTTTGGTGGGTCAAACATGAAATATTCCCGTATTTTTCATAATTATCGAGAAAAACCAAAAATGAATCACTAATTGTTGACAAAATCGATTTTGTTGTTATTATTGTAATTCAAAAACAAATAGCTAAAGATTTGGACGGATTTCAGATTATTTGACTTGTATGACTATATCATTAAAATTTGTTTAAGTCATCACTTGTGTTAAAACAGCCAATATCTCTGATTCAATGTGGACAAATTAAATTTGACATTAATTTACAATAATAAATAAAAGCATAATATCTGTATAATATCGTGGGACAATCTCTATATTGGAACGTATTATTTACAACATCGGACCATGTCGAAATCAATCAATATAGTTTTTAAATATAATCATAATGTTAATAGATTTATTAACATTATGATTTATGTGAAATTGAATATTATTATTATAGGTTTGAATAAAATAGTTAAGTTGATTGATTATTAAAAAACAAATTTTGAATTTTAATGTTTGGCCTATGTCTTAATATTAATAATATTAAGGCTAATGTGAAAATAAAACCAATATTTTTTCTGATATGGCAAAACACAAATTTTTAGTGTTAAATTAAGGATTGAAAATAATTGTTGTTACCTAACCCATAGTTTTTATAATTTTTATTTAAAAATGACCAATTTTTAAATTCGATCTCCTAGAAATTTTGTTTTTTGGCATTGACACTTTTCGCACCAATCCATAGGATATCTCAGTCTGTGGTTGTAAGCTACTTTGGTTTTATCTCCACAATTCACTAAGATCTATAAGTACTTATAATATCACATATTCGCATCCTAATAAGCATTTTTGGAAACGCTACTGACTACACTGATAACAATCGTAAAAGTTTAAAAGAACAGAAGCTCAGTCACAACACATAACTGAAACTCAAGCACACAAAATTAAAGATTAAAATCCTGACATTTCTTGTAAATAACAAAAAAAGTTACCGTGGTTGAATTTCGTTACTACATGGTCACACAATTTTGTGAAAAATTAATACAAATTTCAATAAAATTGGGGCGCTGGAGTGAATGATCTTTTCGACGATTCTAGATCAGATTCGTTTTTCTATATCACGATAATTTAATGTAATTTTCAATTGAAATTTAACAATAACTCACCTTAAACATGTAGATAACATGTCAAATATACATGTGTAATCGGATTCATGTACCGATTAGAAACGGCGAACGTTATAATAGTATTCAAAATATTTAATATTATTAAAAAATTATATAATATTATTATCATACTTGATACTTTACTTATATACCTACTTAGTACTTACTAAAAAAATAAGGGCTCTTGTGCGTTTGCATATTTTTTTTTCATTAGTATTATAATGTCAATTTAATTTTTAAATATATAAGTTTAGTATTTTTTGCTAAGAAAGAATTGTATGATATTATATTTAATACCCAATATAATGTCGTCAACAGCTAACGTTTTAAAAAGTGAAAATTATGACATATTTTGACATTTCAAGATTTTAGGGCATAGTATTTATGGTTTGTAATGCATATGTTCTTAGTTGTTTGAAAATATTGTGTATTCTATCTGAACACTAGTATACCAATTTAATAATATTACAATCTTGTGATTAAATATTTTGATACTAGTCGTATAAAGTCAATCAAAACATAATTCGCTACCAAGATTTTTAATTTTAACGGAGAATTGTTATTACAGTATTGCAATTTGCAGTATAACACAAAATTAATAACTTCAACATTGTAATAGTGACAGCATGACAATAATATGGGAATTGATAATATATTTTTGTATCATGAGTATTTTGAAAATGTATATTATACACATAAAGCAGTAAAATTGTTAAAATACGAGTATTTCCCAAAACATAATGTTAGGAAATAATTTTTTGAGCATCTTTCATACTTTTTAACCGTGCATTTCAGTAGCTCGGTGTATAACACAATATTCATAAACAAGTATTTAATAGTTTTTCAGCGCATGAAATTCCGTATTCTATATTTTATAATAATCACGAATTTTTTTTTTCATTAAGTTTCTTGAAATAGTTAACGTAGTTTGGCAGTAGATATACATGTCATAATATCTGCTCAGTACTTTAATATGAATATTACATTAAAGATGGTGAAATCCTAGGCGAATTATTCTTTTTTTTATGTAGCATTAAAAAAACAACAATTTACGGCAAAAGGTTTTAAGTTCACTCGCCGAGTTTAATCAATACCACGCGCTTTTAGAAGGTTCAGTTTAATATAAATAGGTTTCACCGTTTATTCATTTATTCCAGCTTTTAATCTCAATTTGAATGAAAAAAAAAATAGGTAGGTATACAGACATAAAACAGAGATCACGAGTATTTTAAGGATTTTCATACGCTTAGGCCATTTCACTTCCCAACCTGCATATTATTATTTAGAATTTAAATGAACGATTAACTATTTTAAAATGTGCGTATTGATACGTAGTAATTTTCTACTTGGAAATGTAAAATTAAAATCCAAAACAACAAATTACATAATAGATAATAATGAATTTATCTATCTATTGTTTTATATTCCTGCTTTAATAAAAATCAAGATACATGGAAAGGACAACGATGTGAAATTTTAAATATTAAAATGGCAAAGAACTGCACGTGTTCAAATTGTGTTTCCAATCCTCATTACTAATCTATATTTAAAAAAAAAAAATATATTAAATCATTTTTTTTGCATTTTATTTATAATAGTAATTTGACAAAAAAATATGTGTCATCATTTAAAAAATCAATGTAAAAAAATACTTAATTGTAAACATAATTTTTTTCGATAGTGTCTATAGTTGTAAGCTATGTATTTTCACTTTATTGTATTTATTATTTACCGATATGTAAATATTTGCTTTATAGATATAACAAATTAATATAATTTCAATAAAATCTTTTACAACAGATTTTCATGTATACGTGAACAATGTATATTTATAAATTTTCATCACATTGCATTCTTTTGGGATTTTTTTGTTTTTTTGGAAATTCCTGCAAAATAACATTGCACAAGTTTACCACGAAAATGCTGGCACACATATTGTTATTGCAACCTACACCTAAATCGTAAGATGAAGGCATGCCACGGATGTGAGAATGGAATATTAGACAACGTAATAGAAGTTACAATATATAGCACGTAGAGTGAGAGAGAAGATAGGTTCATTGCACGCATTCTTGTGATACAAACAAACATGTTTTTTGGTTTTAACCGATTATTGCTCTTCAACGCTACTTTAATTTTAAACTACTGAAAATGCGAAAAGCTCAACAACGTTCACTTATTGTAGTGGCCATTGACCTGAGAAACACGCGTGTTATTTTTTCACAGTGTGGCATGGCCAAAAAAACTTATGCATTTTTACCCCAAAGAGAACGCTAACAAACACAAAACACGTTATATGTATTTATATGTCTTAATAAGTATAACAAATCACTTTGATCAGATTATACGATACATAATACATTATACAAAATGAATGATTTAAATTGTTGATATTGTTTTTAAAACTACATTTTTTGGTTTAAAAGTTTTCACAAATTAATATCGTGTAAAATTTCGCATAATAATAAATCATATACATTTGTAACAATTTTAACTACGCCCAAATTTTGATCGAATATGATAATAATTTATATGCAAAAATGATTAATTTATAAATAAATCCATAACTTACGATCGAAAGTTAAATATTATTCTATGGTTTTTTTTTAACTTGAGGAGGTTATATAGTATAAATTAAACTTTCATACTTTATCATAGTATAATAATGCTATTGCTACATTAGTCAATTCGTATTATTATTATAATACTGTCCATTGTCTGTGACGTACAAAACATTATTAGTAGTATTTTGTATAGGGAAAAGATTATGATTACATTTAATGGTGTTTATGTTTTTGACATGTTTTCATTATATTTTTCTAAGAAATAAGGACGTTTGTGCAATTATTGTGGTACCCGGTATTTTGTGGACGTGGCTTTGGTCCTGGGTCGAGAGACTGCAACGTCCAGTGTAAGCACTGTAGTTGGATTATTCGTTATTCCGCCCATTTATTTATATTTTTGTTTTAGTCATTGTTATAACAATAATTTATTGTTCACGCCCTGCGACAGTTATTTGCGAAAGTTGCACTCTACCACCTGTGCTGCCACGCGTCCCAAATACCCACCAAAGTATCCACCTCTCGACCATTTTTGCACAGTCATATACGATTATTAATTATTAATTATTGTTATCATCATATATTATGGTACCATCCCTTCACTAAGTTTTCAACATAGGACAATCGACTCACGCCACGCCGTCTGTTACGCTTTTCACTGTCCAGTGTCCATGGATATACTATCACAGTCTATTATACTGAATTTCCATTAAAATGGAATTTATAGTTATCAACTAAGATCTTCTATGGTATATTCACGAGATATGACTTCGATTAGATAGAACATCGATGAATGTTTGGTGCCTTGATTGATCTATTTAGGTATGTATCACGATTTAAGATATATTTAGTAGGTACATATAATATTAATTCATATATTTAATATATTTAGCTTATCTTAATCTTAATCTAACCTATTTTGAAAATATGGATGGTACGCCATTATATTATTATTAAAAGTGACGTAACGAAAAATCATAGTAGTCAATATTTTTTTATTTATTAAATGTAATATTTTTTTATTTATTTTTTGATAGTTATTTTATTATTATTATTATAAATGATTATAATTATTTCATGTAATATGTTCCAAATGTAAATTTTATATGAATTCTACAACCACTCCAGCTCTTTGGGTCTCAGATAATAAGCAAGGTTTTGCAAGTTAACGAAATGGTGACCAGATTCTGAGATGTTTTTTGGTATTCCCAATAACTCTCTAACTCTCTCCGCTTTTTTTTTTTTATATATACGCAATAATCACTATTTACTTTAAGAATTAATGAGAGAAGGCATATTATGAAATATCTTGGCGTGTTATATGAAAGCCAACTTTTTAAATGTGGATATTGTTAGTTATTTTAAAGTAGTTATTATATTATAACATATTATATCAAATTATTAATAAATTCATACTTTATAGTTTTTGCAAGGTTATTTGCTTTGATCCTGGGAGAGAAGTGCTTAATAAGCTATATAAAATCTCTATTTTATCCAGTTTGAATTTTTATTCGTACATTAGTATAATTATAGCACGAATATTTATTTTAAATGGAAATATAGTAACTTGAGACATGGTCAGAATTAACTAAAAATACAAGTTAATATAGAAAATTTCTAATAAAACAAGATTAACATAAAATAGATTTAAATTTAAATTTAAAAAAAGTTAGATATTTGCTACTAAACACTGCCAATATACATTGCGTAAATAATTCAGAAAAAATAATTTACCTCTAAAAAAATATGGTTAGCTCTTTAATTACATTTTAACTATATGTACCTACATAGCACATTATTCATATATTATAAAGTAGATTAGTTTAACGGCGCGAAAGGAATATTTTATTAAAATTGTGATATACATAAATAGTCCATAATGTGCACGCATTACAAGTTTAAATTTATTATTGCATTTTTTTTACATACTATAGCATATTTAAACTATTTAAAAAAAATAGGTGTTTCATAAAGCTCTAAGTAAACCATTAAAAATGTAAATCTTTCATATAATTATTTATTAAGTCCCAAATATTTTTAATATTTTAAGTTTATAATTAAAAATATTTATCTAGATTGTCATGTTTAAATAGTAATTTTGTTATTCATTTGTACCAATTTCTATAATGAATTTCAAACTTTACATGAAAAACAACTATTTGTCTTGCAATAAATTCATATTCACGAATAAATTAGTTATTATTAATTTTAAAATGTATGATGATCTTCAGATTGCATATAGAAAACCTATAATGGAACAATATGTTCACTTTTCTTCTCATCCGTATCAGTTCATCTAGTCTATTTATAGCTCTATTTGATTACGGATAAAATAATTATTATAGTTGATGCATAGTTGGTAATACATGTTACTATATTATAATAAAACCTAACGTTTCTCCCAGCTCAATAATAATAAACAAAATAACATTCCAAGACGCACTTAAAAAAATTTACAACCTAACAAAAAACCATTGGCAAGACTCGTGGGAGGAGACTCCAAACACAAATAAACTTAAGGAAATCAATCAACCCATGGAGAACCCCCTCACCTTCATCCAGGTATGAAGAAATAGTCATCAAAAGGTCTCGGATTGGACACTCCCGTCTAACGCACTTATACCTTATTACCAAATAAGAGTGCCAGACCTGTGAAGTATGCGACAAACAACTGACAATGAAACATATTACTCTTGAACGCCCCAAGTTCAACACCTTCAGACATATCCTAGGAAATACATCATCGATGAACCAAGCACTGGGAGCAGAGAACTACAAAAATATATATATAATTTTTTCACAAATATAGGTTTATCAAAATTAATGTAAAAAAAAAATAAAAATAGTACATAATATATTTTACATCCCCCTTTATAGAAATGTCTCCCCATAAAATTATTAACTTATAATTACTTTTAGGCTAATGACCTGGGATGTCGAAGCCTTTTATTCCAATAACAAAAAAAAACCTTATGTTATTCTAATTATTTTGCTCAATAATTTAATTAAAATTTTTAAAACAGTCGATATTCAAAACATTTGTTAGCTAAGAAATTTGATACGTGATATGAACTTGATACAATTTTTTAATTTTTGATGTACCTAGCACATGAGTTAATATTAAAACTCATCATTATCAGTTATTAGTTATTATATAGTCAATAGTCATCTTAAGTTATGATATTTAAACGATTTCACATACATCTAATATCTAGGTATTTAAATCATCTTAATGTTAAGAATGTGAATAATTTTTGTCTAACACAGAATTAGTACGAAAGTACTTTACGTACTTTAAATATTTTAAGCATTCGTACAAAAGTTAGAATTGAATTTAAGAAAATGTATTAAAAAAGTATTATAAATAAATTATAATAAAAATAATTAACATAATATTAACACAATAAAATCGTGCATTAAGGGTTTAAGCTTTGAGTACAGATTTGGTGTGTTTATAAAATACTTAAAAATATTTAAGTACCTACAACAAATAGTTTCAACACTATTTTTGATTGTTTTTTTGATTTTATGGTGCTTAAGCACTAAAATAAAAATAATTTTAAATCTTATATAATTTGCGTTTTTTTGTGAATGTATGATATTTAATTATGTTTCATACTTTTTGCACTGTTTTCGTATTTTTTTTTCTTTGTACTTATTACTTTAATAGTTATTTAAGTTGATCAAGAATTAATCGCGTCTCTGGTAAGGTTTTAATGTATAACACTTTATAATAGTTAACCGGGTCAGCTTTAAATAATGTAATAATATTCGATCCGTTAATAATCTACCTTTATTTATCTATATAAAAATGGATTTCTGTCTGTATGTCCTTTGCATTCCTAAACGGCTGGACCGATTGCGACGAAATTCAGTACAGAGATATATTAGACTTATGGACAGATGATAGGCTTAAGTTAAAAAGTGATGGGCCCAACTCTGAGAAGTGCTCAAACAGACATTTTCAGATTTAGGATGGATATTTTTGTTTATAGATGGTTACTCTTAGTTTCAATAATAATAATAATTAGTGCGAAAGAAATTATTATTCCTGAATTTGTTATTATTTGTTTCCATTGCACGTGCTTCTATGGCATTAAAAGTTTTTATTGATATTTTGTGTTTTTTGTTATAATAACGCCATTTCTATGCATTTATGCTTCCCCCCCCCCAAAAAAAAATCGATTGGTAGTTCGAATAAGCAATTAGTAATTTGTTATTAGGTACCAATTTTAAAAATTGTTCCACCTTTACAAAGCTAAACGTGGGAGAAAATTTTATGACTATGAATATAGTTTTAGTCCTGTATTTTATATGACTGTGTTAAACATCTTTAATGGAGATTAAGATAGGCTAATTCGGCGGGAATTCATCACAGGAAGTTTTGAGCATGACTATACGGATATTAAACAACGAGCTTTGAATCATACCAATAGAGTTGGTATTTTTAACGGGTGAAAAGTGCTTGTGGATCAGCTATTTTTAATATTTGTATAGATAAATGTTTGGAAGACTATTTCCAAAAACATATTTTTTCATATTTAGCTTATATTTATGATAATTTATTAACTGAACTTTGCTTATTATTATTTTAATGTTATCATGAAAATGCAGTACACGTTTACTTATGTGTTGGGACGGAGTAAATACAAAAGTAGTAGTATTATAATTTTAAAAGTTAATTACGTAGTACGTGCACACATGTGTTCATATACAAATAAGCATAACATAGTTAATAAAGTCCTAAAAAAGTTATATATTAATATATGGGTAGATATATCAGGTAAACCTACCTACATCATATATGTATATATATATTATACATATTATCATAATTTATAAGTCATACAATGATTTTAATAGAATACATAATTTTATAAACTACCTATGGAAATAAGCTCTCGTAATTATAGTTTAAATTGTATTAAATAATACAGAATATTTTTACAGTTTATTATTATTTTAATTTTCCTGATATAGTAGGTTAGATTATGTTGAGTTGAAAACATTAATTTAATTAACATCTTTTAACTTTATTGAGTTGTAAAAGGACATTCATATTTACATAAAAATCCAAATGAATTTTCACATATATTTTCAATCCACCGAGTAAAACTTCATAGAGTCCTCGGGAATATTTTAGATTAAAATCCTGTATGACAGTATGATATAATTATTAAACAAAACATTTTCAATAATTAATTGACAGCGAGATGCATGTACTATAACTAGATCCCAGAGGATGTAAATGTAGGATTTCATTTGGTATTTTATTAATGATTTTCAAATGTATAAGTTTTAAGCACACTTTTCATAGTATTAATATTATTGATATTTAAATTACGAAAATTTGTATAAATGTAGGTATAGACGGTATAGTGCTTTTGTACGTTTAATTTAAAACGAATAAATACAATTCATTACATTTATTGACATTTATTAAGTTAGGTACGGTATAATGCAAAATGCATTTAACTATTGTCTGTTTATTAAACATTAAAAGAGTAAACAGTTTGAAATACCTGTCGGGCCAAACCAAATTAAAAAAGTATATTCTCATTCTCAAATTAATTTAAAATTTAAAATTAAAATTAATTATAATCTTATTTTGATATCATAAAATATATTACAATATAAATAATAAAGATATTATAATGTTATCATATATTTTAATTATTGTTCATTGTTATGACTTATATAAATAAATGCTTCTTTTATTTAGTAACTAGCTGAACCCGTGCACTTCGTAGCCTGTTAAAAATCTTACCTCTGGTAAGTCTCAAAATGTTTGTTAAATTCGTTTCCTGTAATTATACTAGCAGTATATTTTTATACGTACATATAAATAACAGTTAAAATATAAGCTGTATTACCCGTTGATTGTCGATTCCGGGTTAAAGTAAAAAAAAAAAAAAATAATATTTTGAAAGAGGTTATCAAAATTAATTCAAATTTAGTGAATAAACGAATAAGACATTGTACCTACTAATTTATAATTGTTTTCTGTGAGGTTTCTGGAAGAGTTGAAAATATATTAATATACTATAATTTATAATATGAATAATTTAAAAACTTAATGTAAAATTGTATTACAGGTCCAATATGGTATAATCTATTTCTACTCTAATCTTGTATTAGTTGTTACCAATAATTGTTAGAAAATGTGCCCAGTACGGTACTTACGTATATTAAAAATCGTCATTGATTTCTTAGATGTATATAACATTTAGGTTATTATTTAAAACACAATATTATACACCTACATATAAAATAGAGCCACCTGTCCATAAAATTATAACCAAAGGCATATTTGCACCAACTAATATTAGTTATAAGTAATCAATATTGCAATGAGAGTGATTTGAAAAATTAAAATCCGATGACCTCTGTTTGTGGTAGGCACTATATTTTTGTTTAAAAAAATATCTACTTCCTTTAAGCACATGATTTTGGTGGTGGTAGATAATTTAAATATCTTAAATATATGACATGAATATTTCCACACTCCACGCCTTTATAATGTTAAAAATAATAATTATACTGGCTTAAACAATGTAGGTATATTTTATGAGATATTAATTTTAAATTACACGCATATACCTACAGAAAATCTTATGGATTATGAACATTACGAGAATTTAATAATTTAAAGATGTCGTGATAGGTTAATGTAAATTCCATTATCCCACTATTTTTAATTAGTAATATAAGTTAGACAACACTTCTTGTAATCTGCGTAAATTATGGTTTATATAATTCTAAAATAGAATAATTGTTATTTGTTAGATAACTGTTAGAACATTTTATTAATCATTTGCATTCATTTTAATATTATATCTGATGTTGATAACTGATTTTTATAAGTCTATAAATGTTTTAATTTTTTTATGGAACATTAAATTTACTTATAATACTTAATTTTAATATAAATTTTCTTATTATTATTTTTTATTCACTTTACTTTCTGTACTTACTTCATTTAATAATAGTTCAACGATTGTTTTTAATTTTAAATTCTGAAGCAGAATATTTTGATAATTTGTAAATATTAGATTCTGAACGAAGTGATGAATGTATTGATTTTACAATGATGTGTGTTTTTTGGATATTGAAGCTGTATAGTTAATTGTTTGTTAGAATAAATACACTTTAAGTTAAAATATTTTGTGATAAGTTTGATGGGTAAAGTGTTATTCAAATCGAGCTGATGTATAAAATGTATTAAGAAATTTAATGTTATTATGTAAATATCAATCAAAATAAAACTAAAAATTCAGAATTTATCTAAGCTCTAATCATATTTTTAATACGTATGAAAAAAAATGTCTATATGATTATATTATATATATTTTTGAATTGTTCATTATTATAAATACCAGTGGTTACATAGGTCACTGGAAAACAAATTTTATTAAGATGACGCTACACCCACACGTATTGTTTCCGTCTTACAAGGGCGTAACATACCAAATTTTACGCTCAAAAGATCACGTTTAACTTCGTTAGCTTAAAATTTAAAGTGAATTGACCTCTTTTAAAAATTAAAGGTAACATTATTTTCGAGGGCTACTCATAACACTTTTTATATTCTGAGCAGAGAGAGGAATGTATTGGTTTTACAATGATGTTTATTTCTTTTTCTTTTTCTTTTTTATGCTATAAACACTTTTTTCCTTCTAAACTTGCTCAAAAGTATCAAGTGTAGCATCTTTTCTGAAGGGCAATGTTCTTGAGCTGGTACTTTAGTGACGTCATTTTTCAATTTTCGAAACGGTACTTGAAATAAAAGTGGTTAAAATCTCTTTTAAAAACGTACAATTTTACGATTTTATAATATTAAATAACTACGGACGACGTTTTCTAGCAGAAATATTGCTTCAAATGAAAAATGACAAGAAATCTTTTTTGTTGTATTTTTGATTTTGTTCCTTACGGTTTAAAGTTTGAAACATTTTAAACTTAAAATTTGGGTTGTTTACTTATTATATTAGCCTTACCTATACATGATAATTTTTTTAAATATTTGAGGGAATTTTGAGCTTTTTCATTTTTATTTTTTTTTTCATTTTTATGATATTTCCTAATTATTATAAATTATAATTATAATTATATAAATTAACTATTTATATAAACCGTTCTTAAGCTGTTCTTAATAAACGCTTTGTTTATCACCATTGAAACGAATAAAATTAAATAAAAAAGATTCCCTCGTTCACTCAGGATCTTTTTTTATCGATTGCAATCATTGCATTCAAATCGAATACAGTAAAATTATACTATTCTGTCCGTGGACCGAAGGGACGATGGAGAAAAAATTACCACCGAAATGCTGACCTACTTTTTATTATATTTTAATCTTAAAGCGAGCTATATGTAGTTTAAAATTGTAAATTATTTGTGTATCTTAAAATACCCATAACTCGCTTTAAAATTAAAATATAATAAAAAAAACTTTGAGAAGCCTTCGAAAATAATGTTGCCTTTAATTTTTATAAGAGGTCAATTCCCTCTAAATTTTAAACTAACGAAATTAAACGTGATCTGCCGAGCATAACATTTTCTATGTTATGCATTTGTAAAACGAAGACTACACATGATGGTATAACGTCCTCTTAAGTTATAATGAAAACCAGTTAATGAAATTCCTAAAACTTTTTGAAATTGAAAATTGAAAGATTATGCTCTTAGAACATACAATTTAGAAACTAAATTATTGAATCATTTAATAGTGCTTTGTACAATATCTCTAAGAATTTATATTATGAAATTATATAAATTTATTATAAACTACATACATGGTAATGATTTTTTTCTTAAGTCATAACAATTATTGTTAGAATATATTAATAGTAAATATAAAATATATTCTTTGAAACTAACATATATTTTTATGCTATATTAAATACCACGTGTTGTATAAAATGCGTAGTATTTTATAGGTACCTAACTGGTAAATGAATTTTCAAGTTTGTTAGAGTAGATCTACTATAGATTTTATTTTCAAAAAAAAAAAAATTGAATAGATAAACATAAACACAATAGTTATTAAACAATATGAATCATAGAAGATATTTTTGAAAATTTAATATGCACAAATATAGTACGTAAAACGCAAATTGTAATAGCCTGAAGTTAGGACCAAAAATATAGTATAGTAATGTAAAAAGATATACTAGGTGTATTAGCACTCAAAACAAAAACATTTAAGAAAAAAATGTATTATTTTACATTCTAATTTTTTCTATTATGAATCAAAAACGTATACGTATATGGTAGGTTATATTTATATAAACCCTTAACTACTTGTATAGAGGAATTAAATTCTGATTAAAGATTTACTATATTACTTTTTTAAATTTTGTATTAAAAATCGAAATTTTTAAAATTATTTCATACATCTTCTTTTTTTTTTAACTTTTAATAAAATTGTGCTCCGAAAAAAAAAACAAAGGAATTATTGAAGTTAATAAGAACTTTAGGTATATATCTAATAATACTATTTAATTTCAGAGAAACAGACCCTCAGTCACCTCAGATATGGTAGTGATTTTACTCTTTCGAAACTATATTTACTTTTGTTTTTTTTACCCATAACAATACTTATTTTTCTCGATTTTTCTTCAATCCATATTTTCTGGTGCTTGTTTTGTTGATGAGGTAATTTTTGGGTTTTAATCATGTAATATATAATGAAAAAATATTTTCAACAGAATACCATGCAATACAATCGATATTATGAATTTCAATATAATTAATAATATCCCAATAGTATTGAAATATAATTAAACAAGACAGATAGAGACAACATAAACTTCATGTGATTTGACAAAAATGTGTTAATAATATTATACCGGGTGATTCTTTTATCACTGAACACTCGTTGTTTCAAAAATTACTAATATTTTTGAAAATATTCTTTTACATAGTTTCAAGTTTTTCAAAAACCAATGTTTTTATCCTTATCAATTTTTTAAGTTTTTTTACTTTTTTGAATGACAACATAGAGTTTTAATTTCATACTCCAATGCAGGATATTTTTCTAAGTATTTTGATTCATAAAAATCGAATTTAGGACGAGTAGTTTATGAGTTATAAGTATTTAAAGTTTATAGATTGGCAGAGTGAAGTGGTCGGGGTTACCCCGCAAAATGTTTGTCCACTACTCCGCTTGTCTAAACTTTAAATACTTATAACTCATAAACTACTCGTTCTAAATTCGATTTTTATGAATCAAAATACTAAGAAAAATATTCTGCTTTGGAATATGAAATTAAAATTCTATGTTGTCATTCAAAAAAGTAAAAAACTTAAAAAATTAGGTATAAGGATAAAAAATATTAAAAAATTTTTTTTAATAAACACAATTTGAAAACAATTATTTTAACAATTTGAAACTATGTAAAATAATATTTTCAAAAACATTAATAATTTTTGAAATAATGAGTGTTCAATGATAAAAGAATCACCCGGTCTATTTTCATGTTCTTAAAAAAAAAATACTCAAGTGGTGAACAATAAATATGTTTTTATAGATAAGGTGACAGAATATATTAATTTACATAGTACCTATATAACGAATACTTGCCTTAATATAATCATATTAGAAAATCGAAATCATTATTTGAGCTGTACAGTACATTTTTTTTGCAATTTAATGTACTTAGAACACTTCTATATATACAATCTATGTTATAAAATCTTACCCTTGTGACCCATTCAGATTAAGTATCTTGTTAGGGTAAATTGCTCATCCGCAACAATAACCTGACCTACTTATTTTCTTTTAAAATGGATAAATTATCTAGTACATTAAAATAGTATTTTGTAAATAAAAATGTTTAAGAATACATAATCCTTATTTACTATATAAAAATATTGACTACACGATAAGTTTGTCGATAAATGCATATAATTATATTCATTGTAAAATGTTCGTTATACAATTTCTTTAAATGGGTTTTTATGGGTTCATTTGTGAATTTTTTTATTATTGTTATTGTATTTATAAGAAAGTTTTCATTTTTTTTCAACAATTATTTTAGAACAAGCTCGAAAAAAGATTGTGTTTTGAGGACTTGTTTTCAGCACCCTGTGGCAGAAATCATAATAGTGTGAATTATTATTTTAATTTAAAAACTATGATATTTCTTGTCGAAAAAAGATTCTAACCGGAGAACAATTTACTGAAATAACTTTTTTTAAATTTATGCTATATATTTGATTAGATACATTTTTTTAATCATAATTATTGAGTAATTTATTGTAGCGCGATGCTGTCTTCAGTCACTGAAGTGCGATGTAAATTATCACCAGTAGGTGGAACTATAGTCCTTTGATGGGTGACCACTGACCACCCATCATGTGGAAAATACTTGAAATATAAATCCCTAAAACAGCTAATGATTATAGTTTCTGGGCTTGAGTTCAAAAAAAAAAATATTACAAATTGCAAACAGAGTGTAGATGAAAATGGCTTTGGTTTCATATATTGAAATAAAAATATAATGGTATTTCTCTAGCAAAAAAAGTGTTTGTATTTTCACAAGAACTAATCAAGTATTAATAAAAATACTAGAATTTCTATTATCATGCTATATCTGTCTAATGCTTACAAATTCAATTTTAAATTTTATGAAATACAACGTACAGTCACAATCCCCGACAACCCACGTTGTTGTCCTTAAATGTTGGTGCCGTGATATTTTAGTTTAAAATAAGATCTAGTAAAATTTAGTCGAAACATGTCTATAGGGTCCTCTCACTGGATAGCTTCCCTTCTCCACATCACCATGTCCAATATAATATTTTGTTCATCTATTTTCTTATTGTAACTTTTTTTTTTATTGTTCAGATTGTAAATTTTACTTATTTATTTAATAGAAAAAAAATTCTATATAATTAACATAACTAACATATTATACAGAAATTATTACTATGAATAATTACTTAGTGATTATTTATTTTCATATATTTTTTTAGGTTTTTGACTTTGATAAGCAACAAAATAAAATTTTTTATTTTTTATTCAAGAGTAGTACAATTTTCTAGGAAAATGTATAGAAATCGATTTTTAAGGAGTAGTTAATTCGGTGATATACGATTGCGTACGTTTTTCCCTTTTAGTAGAACGATTGCGTACGTTTGTACTATTGCGTACGATTTCTCTACCTATACTTTAAAATATTACGATTGCGTATGAAAATGAGAGCAACGTTGCCAACATGTACTTACTACTTAATATAATATAATTTAAGGTGCTATAGTGCGACACGCTAGGAAATCCGATATAATAATCGGCATTTTATCTTATCTTATAGTATTTTATAGATTATCGAAAGGTATTGGCCTGGGAATAATAGTCACAGTAACGTTTATCAAATTGTATCAAGTATAAGCAATAATTTCCTAAAATAAGTTATTTTATGATTTTGAACAACGGCAACGTTGCACTAAGCTTGGGTAGGTAGAATGTACGCAATCGTAATAATGAAAAAGGTCCATACGCAATAGTATCAAGCGCAATCGTAACGCACCCAGTTAATTAGTTTAAAAGAGTATTTAAAGCTTAGATAACCATGATCAGTACAGGATCCATATTTTGCGGTTCAGCTTTGTGGTCTTTTGCCATTCCACTCTATTAATCGGTGCATTAAATATTTATGACTATATAGGTACCTACCTAATCAACTGCTTTTATAAAATATAATGTTGATTCGTCAAAATTCTCAGAAAAAAAAATATTTATTCCAGTTTATATAGTTCAATATATGTTAGTTATTTAACTTTAAAATAAAACTTGTGTTTACCGTAAGACTAATTTATTTATTTTCTCTTATTAAAGCCACTTTTATAAAATTTACGATTCATAGGCAAAATATATTTTTTTTAACTATCCAATAAAATACAAAATTACTATTGCAGTTTTATTATTTCGTTATCATATTTACATTCATATTGTTAATTAATTTTATCAAAGCTTTCAACTTATTTTTGTTTTTTAATATTTTCAATACATATCCCATATTCGGAGTTGTATGAATACTATATTAAATTAGTGGTTCAATAAAATTTAACGGACCAATTATGGGCCACTAAATCATTTTTAAGGGAATATTGACTCACTATTGATTCGTTAAATGTTTAGTCATTATTTGTGTAACCCTCGCGCATTCAATTAATGTATTTTTACTGACCTTGTATTTTTCAGCTGATATTCTCCATGTGAAAAAGAAATGATGTTATCACTTGATTCGTTTGAGTACACAGTGCCAGTTCTACTGAATTAAATTCGTCATGTTTATAAACATGTGAATTCGATTCTCAAGTTGCCTGTAAATAATAAAAATTATAAATCAATTTATATTCATAATTAAAACACCTAGTATAGAAAATAAATGTGGTAAATTTATTCAATAATAATAATAAACAACAATGATTGTATTCATATAATTTGTACAGTTATTTATTTAATTATTTTAATTGTTTGTTATATTTTTTAAATATTTTACCTGGATAAAGATATCTTTAACACCTTCATCCAACGATTATAAATTATAATCGATAAATACATTAATATTTATGAACAGTATAGACCACATGGGAAATTTACGTTTTATATGTAAATGTTTTCGAATAGTTTAAATTTATTTATGAAAATTGTATGTACATTTTTTTTTCATATTTTCTAAGACTACTAAATAATTGTTTTTAAAACGTTTTAAAAATCTATTTAATTAAAAATGTATGTTTTCTTATCACTTTTAAAAACAATTACTACCAGATGACCAAACAATACCATGAAAACGTTTCAATTCATTGGTATTAGCTGACATTATATACTAACTAACATTTTTAAAACGCAGTTTTGCTGTGAGCAATATAGACATCGGTGGATATTTCAATAAAACATAAATGCATTTTCAATTGAATTTCTGTCCAATGTGAACACCACATTAATTTTTTATTTTATAGAAAATGATACGAATGTTTTAAGTCAATAACTAAATGTTTTTGACCAAGTAATATATGTTTATTTATATAAAACAAGAACAATATAGAGCAGGAAACTATGTATATAATTTAATTCGCCTCCATAAACTATTTATAGAATTTTCTATTAATATTAATTTTAAACAATTGAATTATGACTATTTTGGGTGCATATCTGCTATACTTAAATAAAACTCTTTGATATATCTTAAAATTGGGTTATGTTTTTTTATAAATAGTACCTAACATACTAAAATTGAAATACACAATCACCACCAATAATATACGACTAAAATTAATAGTTATTATAATTTCTCATTAGCGAATAAAGTGAATAAAGTGAATATATTATATAGGTATATTATATTCACAAGAAAGATTTTACTATTAGGTACAAATGTAAAAATAACGTAATTACCTCTGTAAAGAAATTCAACATAACATGATAGACTTAGCTGTACCAACTTGGTCAGTTAGGTACATGCTTACTATTTCAGCCATCATATGTATGTATTTTATATTGTATGATTATCTTAAACTATTTCCATTAATATTAAGCTATATCATATATTTGTATCCAATATTGAAAAAATAAAGAATCTGTCCAAATTTATATGACATATAAATAATGAAAGTACCTTCCCGAAATATTGTGAGCACTCAGCAATTCAGCATCTACCCTTCAAACAGTGGCTTCACTTGGGTTAATTATAAAGCAATAACTTTGAAACTTTCTGTATAAAATATCCCAAAGTTTTAAGTACTACTGTTGTACTCGTACTAATAGTAATTATAATACTTTCAACAATATATCAAACTATTACCCAACAACAATATTACTTTTTCGTACACTATTGTTTTTCTTAGAAGATTTTAGATAGGAAAAATGTTAAAAATAATTACGTTCAATTAAATTAATATGTTATGTCTCTAAAAGTGATATTCAATCATTTCTGGTGGTTAAAACAGGAACTTATGTTTTCTAAACAATAAACTACTTTCAAACTACATTTCTGACTCCACAAATTACAAAATAAATAAATTTAAAAATATAGAAAGAATAAATACTAACCTACTAATTTAATATTTAGAACCGAATGAGTATTATGTTATAGTATAACAGTTATACCAAGTGATTCAAAACATTTAAATCTATTATTCTTATTTATTATAAAACATTTTGAATTAAAACTGCATTTTTATCATGTGTAACTTTATTTATAAGGTCAATCTAAAAATAAGCAATTGAAGAAAAGCTTTGGACCTATTAAGTATATTTGATATGTCAAAAACTAAACTATGTTCACATTACCATTCTACGCCCAATTAATATTTGTTTTGTACATGATAAAAATCAATTATGATTGAGAAAGTAATTTATTAAATAAATAATAACAGAATTTAAAATGCAAAATAAAAGGTACATAATATTAAATTGTTTTACAATGTACATACAATTTAATTTCACAGTTATTACTTATTAGGTATGCAAATCAGTGGTAGGTAACATTATCTTACATAAATTAAATACTTGTATTGGGACTAAATTACAGTTTTTAAACAAATTTTACCGATTTGAAGAACTAAAAGGCGCAAGTATTGTAATGTTTTTCAAAATGCATTAATTATATTTCTTGTTTAACTATGAGATTAACTAAAATTATGATTTTTTTTTCAACTCAGAAAATAATGATGTTCTGACTATTTGATATTTATTCATGTGATCATAATATTTAAAAATATATAGTCTATTAAATTAGAAAACGGAAAGTTATACTTTTAGTTTCTGAGGAACAAAATTGCAATTAAAAAATACGGTTATAAAACCTACACACGTACATGTAGTGATATTATATATTTAAGACGCCGTTTTACAAGTTGTTTTTTCAAAATTAAATACAAATTTATTATTTATTTATAATTATTATTGATAAATATATCTTTGTTTATTATTATTCAACCTTTCAATAAAAACTTTTTTTGTTAAATGAAAATAAAAATGTATACCTAACCTAACTACATTATATTATTTAGGCACCTATCATTAAACCTATTCTTTAATTTTAAATAAAAAATTTAAAAAATATATATGTATATCTTTATAAAAAAATGTGCTGATTAATATAATAATATGATTAACAGGTATTTATTGTTTAACATCATAAAATATATTTAAGCCGTTATTGAAATGATATTTAAATCAATAAAATATTAATTTAGATACCTATAATATGAACAACAAAATAGTAGAGAACACAATGTTATTAAAATCATTATTTTTGGGGAATAAAAACATTTTTTTATCTGACGAATACTAATTTAATTCAAAAATATATGTTAAAATTGTACTTTTATTGTTCTACATATAAACTGTGGTATTTCAGTATTTGATTAAATTGTGTTGATAAATAACTGTATAAAAGTGATTCAGAGAAAACACAAGTTAAATTTTGAATAGTGATTAATTTATATATTTAGAAAAGTACTCATAGTAGTGTTACGATTTACAGATTACTGACTAATCGTTTATATTGTGGGCTGAAGGTAAAAATGTTCTATGTTTTTTTTTTCGAAATTGACTTTTTCAAATATTCCTTATAAATTTTCAATGGTGCATGTTTTTAAGCTAGAAATTAGTTTGATAGGAGTAATAATGAATGAGATACACAAAGCAAAAAGGTTTTACGTCTTTAAAACTAACATATTCGTTATTTTTGAAAGTATTAGATAGAATCTTTTTACTATATACATTTTTTTTGGCATAAAAAGGTTCTATATTGAATAACAATAACATTATTAAGAGGAGTAAAAGATTCCTATCGCTACCAATAGCACAATAATATCAATATGTCGATACGATAATTATTGTGTCGTGACCAAAACAAATGTTTCCCATCCATAGATAATACATACAATTATAAATATAGTTAAGGTTAAGTATAAAACATTACATGCTGTAGATGATTTTCTTCAAATTAACTTGTGTTCTAACTCGACTCCAAATTTTATACAATCTTTAAAAAATATAAACTTAGCTGTATCAACTAAAAATAATCCAAAAATAACTAAAGAAAAAATTCAAGATGTAGAGTATATTTTATACAAATTTATGTCCGAAGATGAACATACATATTATGCTAATTTTTTTCATGAATATAAAGAAACTTTAAAACAAAAAATAATACACACAGATTATTTTTAGTAATACGTAGCTGAGTACCTATCTTATCAGTTAAAAAAAATGTTTTGAATTTTAATTATATAATTATTATTTTATTTTTATGAAATAATTATTAAATGCATTTAATGTTGTATCACAGTATTATACAGTAACATACGTTTTATACTAATTTGTTTCACAGGTATAAAGAAACTTTCAAATAAAAAATAATACACACAAATTATTCTTATAATTACGTAGCTATCTTACGAGTATCTTAAAGGTTAAAAAATTGTTTTGAATTTTGACTCTATTATTATTATTTTGATTATATTATATTTTATTTATATAAATTTATTAGGTATTAAATGTATTTAATGTTGCATCACAGTATTATACATTGATACTGAATAATTGAAATCAAAAATGATTTAATAAGATATTAATGATTGGCGTTTTAAATAAAATTATATCATATTATGTTGGCCTGACTGATCAAAATTGTGTAATATGTTATAGGGTAAACAGGCTCTATCTATTAAATTAAAAATATAAAAATATTTAGCAAGTAATATAGTCCTTTTTATAGAACCTTTTTACTCCAAACATGGTTGAATTGTTAATATCAATTTTAAACAATTATCCCCATATAATAAAAAGATATTTGACAACAAACCTTTAAAAATGCTCTCCTGAAAAATTAGATATTTTCAAATAGAACTTTTTTACTCTCCGCCCATATTATAGCGAATTTGCCTAGGTTAACAGAACACAGGAATATAGAGTAGGTACTAGCATAAATATTATTAGTCGTGTCTGGACAGTGGCGGGTGGAGACTATCAGACAACAATCGAGTCTATATTTTTAAGTTACATATATTTTTGAATTTACTATAAGTATAATAGTAACCAACACACGCTGACAAATCATAATAATTCAATTGTTCGTCATCTACTACTCCTGTGATCTTCGAATATACTACTATTAAGAACACGGTTGCTCAGATGATAGTGTACCTAATGTATAATAATATAATATAATTATTATTCAATCTTTAAAGAAACCTATTGTATACGTTACTAAATCGTGTTAAATATTGTGTTAGTCTATGATCGCAGGTCATGAGTTCCTAGGACCTGTAAAATATAAAGTAGGAAACTTCATTTGTATCCATCCAACTACCAAGTTCTTAAGACCGGTTAAGTTAGAAGGAATAGCTAACTGACTACTCCTTATAACTGGATAGGATTTGGTATAAATATCAACAACCACCTGATTTAAATCAATTAGGTAAGTGTGTTGCACTCATAGCAGTAAAAACGTATGCAACGGTGTTAAGTTTAAAAAAAATCTTAGGAGTATAAATAAACTTTTATGCCTAATGCAAATATTAGTACCTATTTATATAAAAATTTAAATAAATAATAATTTAAAATATAATAACTAGATTTTTTTATTATTTAATGACAACCCTCGGCATCAAGGCCATTAGGATTGGACAATTTTTTTTTTTAATATGTGTTACAATGCTATAACTTAAGTGCCAGTGGACAGATAGTAATATGTAATAAATAAATGTTAATATAATAATAATAATATTGCTTAAATTAAACTGGCCAATCCAGTTTGCTGAAGGAAGGAGATTATGTTGTATAACGGCAAGTTTGGTCTGAGGCTTTAAAGTGCTATTATTAGATAAATCAAATAATGAAGATGACGCACTAAATACATGTAACATAAATAGTACAATTGGAGTAAATAATTATTGCTAAACTAAAAGATCATTTTGCTTTTGAAGGAATTTAGATTTAGAAAAGTTATTAGTACCTTCAAGTTAGTATACCTATAGATTAACTGCGTTGTGCTGAGTTTTAACTTATAACGTTTGACTTTTCATGTCTGTATAAATCCGAATGTAATTAATCATCGTATTCTAAAAGCAAATAGAAGCAAAATGTATGCTTTCAACTTTTTACTGTACACTATTGGTTCTTTTGACAAATAACAGTGACATAAATTCTATACATACATATATGTATTTCAATATCTGATACCCAATTAATTGCATAGTATATAAAGTACATGAAGCTTTTAGAGGAATCTTATAATAACATAAATATGTTTGGCAAATAACGCATGATATTGAAATAAAATATTTCCTCGCGTGTGTGAGAATTTTAAATAAGTCAAATATAATAATATGAAAAAACTGAAATATTTCAAAACAGTGTCTATTTATAAATGCCTGTCCAAAAAAATAATAAATCTATTTTAAACACATTGATAGTAAATTATTTGCCCAACTATATAAAAAAGTCTTATTTCATAAGATAAAAGCTATGTGACTATAGCGTCAACCAAGTATTTTTAAAATCTAAAGGACGTGGACAGTGGCGCCGATCACCTAATTTATCAATGACATATGTCATAGTAGATTTTATAGCTGGGGGGCCCACCAAGAGGTACTGGGCCCTGGTTTTGGTTAGGTTGTGAACAAATTAGGATGGGGGGCAGGCCCCAGAGGGGTCTCTGAATGTACGATGTCATAGTATTTTTTAAACACTTCGGCGTCACTGGATTTGGATACTTCAGTTTCGCCACTATATAATGTGTGTTCCTTAAGTTGTAATATTGCTTGTTATATTGTTAACCGTAATCGATGTGTACTTACGATACCATACAATTTGATTTTGGTTTAATAAAATTTATTCTAATAAATGGTCAGTTGCAATCTCGAATCTATCCCGTTTTTTACTGTAGTAATTATTGTAAATCGCTGTTCAATTTATAATATATTTCTTAAGTATTTATTATCAACCAATCGAGACTACGTTTAATTTAAAAATACTGAGGTGTAAAACCTTAATACACTGTATAATCCATAAAAAAATTTAAGATTTTAATGTTATGATGTTAATTAAACTTATAAAACCTATGCAAAATGTATAATATATTTATTATGAACGTATTCTAATAAGATGCAACAAAATGTGATGTTGTTTAAAACGAGTTTTGCATTTTTAATTTCAATTAAATTTAATGTTAAAATACCAAAATTAGAATTTATATTCAGTGAATAGGTTAATTAAATTTAAACTTTAAATGTATGTCAATATAACACTATACATGACTATACATATTATAATTAAAATTCATCACACATTTTCTAATCATAGTTTTACGAAAAATACAAGCTCAATATTTTTTCATTTATCTCACTTAAAATATTACGAGCCACAAAATTTGAATATAAAATATTATACTAAAATTAAACTTTTAAACTATTGCAAAGTATTTTAAAAACGGCTTAAAAATAGGCTGATGGCGTACATCATAATGTTATTTTTAAATTTATTTGTAATTACTTGTAAAATGTAATGCATAAGAATTTTCATTTTAATTAAAAGTTACTTACACTTTATTGGCCATAATTCTAACTGTATATAAATATATATTCTAAATACTTCAAACATCATTATAAAAAATGTTTTGCCGAACTTTTTATTATTAAAATTTATAGCACTCCACTAACCAAGTTTCATTAATTTCGATTTTTGAATGTTAATAATTTATCATTGCTTTCAAATGTGTTTTTTAATAGTATAATATACAACCATTTGGCTTAACGTAGAAATGAGACGAATGCAAAATACCCGATCTTTATACATATATTATATGCTTTTGTGTCATTTCATTTTGGTGTCGTTAAAAGTCCAATTCAATGAACAAATGAATGCACAATTTAATAAAAAAAAAGTTGGATATAACTTGTCGTCAAGTAAGAATAAAAATTTAATTTATTTGATTTTAGATAAAAATAACCGACATTTTTTTTTTTAAACCTGACATTTTAGGATTATAATAATAATTGTATTACACAAAACAGTAAAATAATATTAAATAATGTCAGTAAATTTTTTTAATATAAAAAATGAACATTTAATTATATTTATGACTTCCGTTAACAATGCATTTTACAATATCAATGAAAAAAATATAAACGTTACGCAGCCCAAATGACGTAGGTACCTATTAATTTTTAGAGAATTAAACGAGTATATTAATGACGAGCCAATGTTGGTGGCTTAAAATGGCAATTTTATAAATAATGAACATCGCCATATCGATACTTACTGAAAAGTACAAAAAGAAATAAAAACGAAAAATATAATTCATAAATCCTTTTCCTTTTCTACTCGTATAATTACATAGTCGATGTCGCACAACGCCAACCTAGCTACACACAATAAATAATAAAGTCAATCGGATTTCTCATTCGCTTCGTTTACGATAAAATGTTATAACATTGCCTGTACATAAATTATACCATAATAATATACGACTTTGATAATATTACCCAGGCATTAAGCGTTCAAATAATGAGCCGGGCGTCAACGTATGGACGTCAATGAATAATAATAATAATATTTTATGAAATAATTATGTATACATATATATATATATATATATATATATATTATATATGTATCCGGAGTATTGTGTTGTCGCAAAATCGAGAATTCAATGTGGGTACGTTCCAAACCAATCTCAGAGACAAAATATGTATAATATATATATATATATCGAGGGCGATATTATAGTTCGTGTCACATATTGTATTATATGTTCAGGGTCCGTTCGCCACTCGTCCCCTTTACTCTATGTCGCTCGATCACTCCCACGCGATTCGTCCTGCACATCCGAAATAACGCTGCTGTAGACTTGGGCGTGCGCATTGGATCCCTGGTTTGCGTCACCTCCTGATATTATTTAATCGTTAATAAAAGTTAAGCCCCCGGAGTCTGAGGCCCTTATTTTATCTGTTTTTGATAAAATAATACAAATTTTTCCCAAATATGTGATGAAAAAATTGCATATTATATAGGTAACATCAAATTATAAACAATAACAATATATATATATCTATTTCCCAAACGAAAAATTTGTACAATATAGAGATATTGAAATATACAATTTGAAATAAAAAAAGTTGGGCACTTCCAAGCCAATTATAATAAGGAGAGGGGAACATGGCACATAAAAAATGTGTCATATTTGAAATTTGGGTGTGTAAACCATCGACCACAAAGTAGGAGCACAAGTCCCATGACCCAAAAACCGTTTGAAATCATTATTTAATGTACTATTGACAGATCAATAAATAGCTTCGCAAATGTTCAAAATGAACACATTTGATAATATTTAAAAAATAGGCGTCTTTAATAATATGATTTTTATCATTGATATAATTATTCGTATTATTATATGTTAATATTATTAATGTTTAAAATTAAAAATTAAAAAAAAATGTGTGCCGAAAAAAATAAGAAAATTATTATAACATTCTTAAAGGCAATAATATTTACCAACGTTATTGTCTTGTATGGTAAGGGAAAGAGTCAATTCAAAAATGGGATCAAAAAAAAAATAATAATAATATCACAGGCGCAGACTGAAATTCTAGTCGTGCACGCCTATACATACACACACACACACTCATACACATCATATATGTGTGTATTATACTCGTCGTCGTCTCTTTCGTCGGTCGTCGACGGCAAGGGCGTTTAGTGGCTGTTTATCGTAAAGTTTTTTCCATATGAGGGGGTGGGGGGGGGGGGGTAGGTCGAACAAACACCCGCGCACAATGCGGCAACATCGACTATAATATACACAGCGGCAAAACTTCGCGGCCGAGGTGGTAAACCGACGAGAGACCGGCGGCGGCGAGCGTGTACAGCTTCGGTCCCTTTGTGCGCTGCCTGTCTGATCAGCCGTAGAAGCGTAGGCGTTTTCCGGACACGGCGGTCGATTTTTTTTCTCTCTCTCTTTTCCTCCACCTATCCGCCGCGCGACTCTTCCGCCTCTCACTCATCCCAACCGCGTAATACTTTTGCTGCCACCACGTTTTGGAGGATCTTTTTCCCCTCGCCCGAATCGCTACGTTATAATATATACGAAAATACAATATAAGGACTACTTGGCGTAGTATTATACAGAGTGTGTCACTACAGCGGTTGCAGGGACGTGTTCGCTTCCGTTTAATCTATTTTTTTTCTGTATTTTATATATTTTTTTTCTCGTTACGCGGAGAAGTTACGTGTCCCTGTTCACGCCACTGTGCATACGATTATAATATATTATTAATATTATTATTATTCGATATCGTACGAAGTGAATTTTTACGACGATCGTTATTTTCTCGGTCTGAATACGCGGAAAAACAAAATTAAGCTATCGACCTAACGCTGAATAATTACAGCGGTTACTACTGTAATAGCTATTTTTTTTTCAAACGTTTTATACGGTTTTTAAACAACAATTTTTAATCTTAATATGATAACAAACGGATAATTAATATTTTTTCTGAAAGTTTATCAACATGTGTATGTATCAACCATTTAAACTAACAGTTTATTAAAATTTAATGTTTAGCTCTGAGAAGTACGCAGTGTTATAAACATTTACTGGGTACTTCCACTTCTCTAAGACCCTTGTATTTACACTTTTATAGTTTTATTCATAAATAAATTATGATGATTCTAACATCTCAATGTATCAACGTTTAACGTCAAGAAAAGTTATTCCGTTTCAATAGTTGTTGAATTGGAACCTAGAACAGAAGGTGTCATTTAAAGAAAATCGTGAATTCGTCACCACCATTAGTCATTTGATTTTATTTTTTTTTACAACACACAATTATTTGTTATGACATTGACATAATAATATCATAAACGAATACGATGTGTAAAATAATCGTAAACCACACGGTGGACGAAATCGCATATACGATATTATGACTTTATTTTTACGTACAGGTTTTCGGCGTAGATAAATACCGACACTGCAACAACGATATCGGTTTTGTCGCGGAATAATTCACGCACACAGTTGACGATTTGTGAATAAATTGCACTCGCATATTATAATGTGTATACGACAGCGTGAATTTCCCACGGTGCTGACAACGTTTTTGTACCCGATCAACGACGGAACAATGGCTCGATAACTACACTATGAACAAAAAAACACACACACACACACACACACACACACACACACACACACACTCACAAACACACACACTGACAGTACCGCAGCCGCCACTACCGTTGAAGTTATCGACTTTTCCAACGTGAATATTATACGCGTAATTAGCGCTCGTTTATACAATATATAAGTGTGTGTGTGTGTGTGTGTGTGTGTGTGTGTGTGTGTGTGTGTGTGTGTGTGTGTGTGTGTGTGTGTGTGTGTGTGTGTGTGTGTGTGTGTGTGTGTGTGTGTGTGTGTGTGTGTGTGTGTGTGTGTGTGTGTGTGTTTTGTGTAAAGACATATCCAATTTCATGTGTAATATATTACAAGAACGGTCCCACTCGATAACGTGCACATATGCCTATAATATATCCATTTGAAACGTTTTGTAATCCGCATTATTACTGTAGAACGCATACTACTGCATAAATATATACATGATGTAAAAATATATAGCCATAGTACGGGTAGGTATGTGATATTTTTTTCGATGTCATTATTATAATATTACATGTTACGCTGAACAGACGAGAACTCGACCCGGAAACGCGCAGTTGATAATAATATAATAATGTCTTCGCTCCATGGCCATTATTATTTATATAATCATATATCATATTATCATATACTATAGGCAGATATAAATCATTATTATACAATATAATTTTATAATCGATCATATACAGGGTTATTTACTGAGGATCTCATGCTCGCTCAAATTTTCCTTCCTTTAATACTGAATTTATTAAAATTGTGGCTTATGGAATCTGCAGTTTTGTATATACCATATTTTCGACTTCTTATATTTTTTATATTATTTAATGAATGCCTTTTAGTGATAAAAATTTATAATTTTAAAATTAAAACAACTGCAGAATTTTACTACAAATTATTAAGCAGATATTTTTTTTTTAAAGAAATTAGTATCAAAATTCAAAGGAAAATATTGGGGTGAGCGAATAATATACTTGGTGAATCACTCAGTGCCTACATTATGATTTCAACGCTATTACGGCGGTATTACAACTGAACTAACAGATTATACAAATTCAATATAATATTATGCAAATTGAATGTGCTATTGTGCAGAGTACGCAAAATAAATATAGAAGGCTATCAAAAATGCTGTTAAGTGATTACGTTACGTACCTATCTACTATAAAATGTATTATTGTTCTATTTTTATTATGTATTGTCGTATGTTGTAGACAATCGTCACTGTAATATATACATAATAAAGGTGGGAATATTTATATTTGTAAATTTTTAAAGTAGGTCAGGTCAATGAAGCGAGATGTGCTGAGGCATCAATATATTTTACTATATAACACCGCGGTCGAGTCCAGTTCAGGGGCGGCTGAGTGATTCGGCGAGCCCGTAGGTACGACAGTTGTACGTGTGAAACGTCAATAGTAGTACGGGCTATATAGGCAATCTGAATTTGCCAAGTGACTTATTTATTTATGTTTGTTTTACATTTGAATAAAAGTGTTTCCGACCCAAAACCCGAGTTTAAATTTTTTTAGTCATTCTTAAGTTCTTACCTTTCATAGGAGCAGCGCCGGGATATACGTACTATGTGTCAATGAGGTTTTATTAAACTGAATAGTGCCAAAGTATATGTAATCTTTGAGTCATTTCACTACTTCACTAGATAGGAATGAACTAAGAATCGACAAGCGCATACCATCGTACCTCAAAGTTAACAGTGCCATTCTAATTAATTTTAGAGAGTATCATTAGCTAGAGAATACGAGGGTAAGGCGTATTATAGTTGTTTTACCTCGTATTATCAAATACTGGTGATACCACAGTATTATTATTTATTATTGTAAGCCCTATTTCATCGACTGCATTTCAGTACATTAAACGGCAATTTATTTTTCGATTTAAAAAGTTAAACGTTTTAAATCTTTGGTTAAAAAGATTTTAATGATTTTGACATAAAATCCGTGTGAAGGTAAGAGTGTACGACATGTAAAAAAATATCAGTCATCATTGATATTTTAAAATCAAATAACATTAATTTGTCAATACAACCCACACGATTGAATCTCTGCAGTGATAAAACCCAACGGGAATTGATTTGCCGTCTGTTATATATGAAGAAAGACGAGCATTATATCGTGTAACTGACGGGTTTTAGTTTCAATACGAAAACAAACCTATCAACATAGTTACTTAAGTTGTATGTGTGTGACGCTTACGATTGATTTTCGACATCCAACTGTGTACAATGGCACTGCAGTAGAATATTATTTACCCAGTTACGGTTGAACATAATATATTAATATAACAAATGCGTAAGTCAGATGTTTATTTTTACCTTTTTAAATAAAAAGTTAACAAAATAAAAATTGTTGTTTTTGATAACAGGACATATATACGTCATATACATTCATAAACACATACACAACGATGCATTGACGGCACAAGGGGCATTTCAAGACGTATAGTAGTTGTAGATTTGTTCGTTTAACCACTGGCATAGCTGCCTTCCTTATTTGACAGAGTATATGGCATAAAAGCTTACTCTTCAAACTCGAATTTATTCTTCCACCATACTATTTTCTATTATTTAAATCCTATTTAGAAAACAGAAATTTTGACGTTCGATCTGGCTTCTCTTTATCCGAAGTATCACCAATCCATGCAGGGGTATCTCAAGACTCTATAACAGCACCTCTACTCTTCAAACTACTCACTTCTGATCAACCTAACACCCCCAACACTACAATCGGCGATTTTTCCGACGACAAGGCGCTTCTAGCGATCCATGCTGACTCTCGAATAGCCTCACACCTTGTACAAAATCATCTCAATCTCTTATCAACCTTGTATAAAGACTGGGGGATAAAAATCAACGAAACAAAATCCATCCACTATACGTTTACACTAAGGCAAATAGTCTGCCTTCCATCTACCTCGACAATGTACCTCTCCCAAACTCCCCAAATGTTCGATATATTGGACTACATCTAGACCGCAGGTTAACTTGGGCAACTCACACCCACAACAAAACACTTGCCTTAAATAATCGCTCTCGCCTATTAAGTTATCTCCTCACATCTCAACATATCAAATTAAAAATAAAATAACTACTATTATACAAACTCCTACTCAAACCGATCTGGGCATACTCTGGGGCGCAGCCAAAAAGTCCAACTTAAACAAAATCCAAGTCTTCCAATCAAAATGTCTCCGCCAAATAACCAAAGCCCCCTACTATGTATCTAACAACACTCTACATAGAGGTCTAGCCATTCCAACGAACCAAAACGTCACAAAAACTTTCTACAAACGCACTCACTCCAAGTTCGTTTAAGCTTATAACGATTAAATTTATAAACTCCGAAAAAAAAAACATTCATTAAATTCTTTTATTACCTGCTAAAATTATGGATGTAATAATTAATGAATAACTATCTATGAAAAAAACTATTTGGCGAAATTAATTTAAAAATTAAATTAAAAATTAAAAACTATTTGGCGAAATTAAATTAAAAATGGGGGTGCTTAAGTCGCTTATTTTTCCAATTAGTCAACAAATAACATAAATTATTATGGTATACTCATTTCAAAACTCTAAGAGTGCTAATCACTCGCATGCCCCATCACCACCCAAATCACGTCTACATATCCATCAGTAAATTGGAATCATTATTCCTGGTTAATTTTGTTTTGCTTACTTTTATTATTCTTAAAAATATATTTTTAAATATTCATAGGTTATAGGACAAGCTCCATGAATGTATATATTATTTTGTAGAAATGTATGGATATTTTAAACTCTGGATATTGGTTATCCTAATAAACTTAAACCATGGGTAGATCAAAGTTTTTTTTAGCCCGACGCTACTTATAATCGTATATTAATACAATAATATTAAAATATGTCAATTTATTTACGATATTGTTTGTATAAGTAAGGTAGGTAAATAAAAGTTTAATTACATCACAACTGTATGTCATGCATACACTTATGCGTTATAATAATATATAATACATTAATACGCAAACAGTGTTATTATCTGTGTCTTCATTGATATAATATTATTATATTCGATAAGTCAATATTTAAGTTGCAATACACATAATAGGGAAGGGATTGGATTTTCTACATCTGATAAAAATCTTGAGAATATATACACATTATATGCGTAACTATAATATAAAATATGTCACACGTTTCTGGCATAAGCATTATGTAATATATGTATACACACGATAATCATCTTCCGTTTTTCAATCACCGTAATCCATCCATCTGATCTTTACCAAGAAAAATACCTTATACATTCGAGGTTTCAATCATCTCCCAGAGACCCCGATTGTATAACTCATCATTATATTAAAATGCCTGCAGAACATTATGGATATTTCTCTCATTTAGATTCTTAATTTAATATTTAATTCAATAAAATAAAACTGACTAAATTATTAAAGATGATATTAATATATTTAAATCTACATTTTAAAATGTAAAGTAACAATAATGAAAATTGTTTTTTTATCCTACATTTTTTAAAATCTTTTTTAATTTAAAAAAAAAACTGTGGTAGTTGGGAAACAATAGTGTTGTACGTATTAAAATTTAAAATCAAATATAAACTATAATAATACATAAAATGATTCAGAGCTCTGTTTCCTAATAATTATGGTCAAAATTTTCTAACAATTTATATGTTGCTGTTTACGGCGATGTTTTAAAAAATTATTTTGTATTTCAATAAATTATGATGTATTTTAAATTACATATTTATTACTTCCAATCATTTGCCAATATGATGGAGTACCTAAATGCAAATGCAGTACATAATATTCGAAGTTCAAAGTATAATATTAATGGTCTGTTCAAATTTTAGTAAAATAAAAATAACATTCTAATAAAAATATCTAAAAACTCGTTTAAAAAAATACCTTCTAAAAGGATAAATGTTTTTGTGGTTCTATTTTAACTTGATACACGAACACTATAAAAGATATACAAAATATTTAATAAGACAGTGTACTAAGCACAAGTAAATGATTAAAAATGTCAAAAGCCTAAGGCTGTAGTTTAATTAATGTTCAATAGTTTAATCCAGTCCTGACTATACCTAATGTATTTTAAATGTAAATAAAGGTCACTGTGGTAGTTATACGAATAATATTATATTTAATACACGATGATAATATTTTAGCAAAAGCTCCGTCATCACTTGTCTAATATTAATATGCTAGTGATAAAATCAATTTTTAGCCAAACCTCATCAATTTTAGTGTTAAAAATATTTTTATTTTTCTTATTTAAATTAAAAATAATAATTTAAATTAGGACTTATGTAATTAATTGTGAATATAACAATTTATTACTGGTACTTAAGAGGAAAAGAAAGATGGTTTATGAATATAAAACTGAAAAAACATCATTAAATCTATAAAATCTTAACGTATTCACAGACTCGAAGTTACGATAAGTAAATAAAAAATATATAGATAAAGATGAACAGAAAAAAATATGAATATTGGTACTTCATTTCATACATTAAAAAAAATGATTTCCTTATTTTCTAAAATTCACATGGTTTTCATATTAATAATATTAAAACACTACCTATTTTTGATCTATATTTAATAATCTTATAACATATACCTAACCTATAATTGATTTATGATAGATAAAGAAAAAAATGTATTATTATTTAACGATTAAAGTTATATTTTTATCGTTTATTAGTATTAAAATAAATAAGCAAAATACTTACATTAGTTAAGGAAATACGTAAGAGAATACATTTATAATCTAATCGGTGGGGCTAATGATGTATATTGTATGTACCTATCCAATTAATAATATAACTTATCAAAACCATTAAGTGAAAGAAACTTAACCCAGAATATGGAATGCATAGTAACTACGAGTATGATGAAATATGTAATTAGAACCATTATGTATTTCTGATTTTCAGATTTTCTAATGTTTTATAAAATATATATATACTTCGTATATCATGTTATATAAAATATAAATTTTAAGTAAAAATATCAATTGAAAACTTACATAAAGTACTACATATTATAGTTTAGAACATGATTCTTTTATTGATATATTTTAGAAATTAAAAAATAAATAAGTAAGTACGAAAAAGAATAGTATTTCTAGATAAGACAAAATCATAAAGGTATCGTATTTTTTTTAATTTATTAAAAAAAAACTGAATATTAGTTCAACATGTATATCTGATATAGATAGTTAAAATATGTATACTTTTCAGATAAATTTATTTATCTTACACAGTTTAAGTAATATTTATGAAATAAGCGCATGAAAGTATAAAAATTGCAGTATGATGTTGTACCTGATCATTTTTTTATAAACACATATATATAATAATACAATTTCTATGCTTCATGCAATTATATACAATATATAAACAAATAATGTGTACATGATGGAGCGAGGATGGGATTAATAAAGATTTTCCTCGTTTTGGTTAGGTTATAGTAGTATGTACTTGATCGTAATAGGCTTTAATTTCAAGTGTAGCAAATATTAGAGCTGGTTTTCTGGTTACGAGATTGGACTATCGGACTATCGGATCTTATGAAGACGTTTCACTTACACGCTATTGTTTCACAGCTTTAAAATGCTTTTAACTTGCTTGAAAATATCAATAAAAGACCTCTATTGATGCCTTAGATAAATACTTTTATACCTTTAAATTTTATAATAGGTTGATATTGATTTACTCTAAAAACAACTGAGTAAAATAGATTTTTGAGAACGTAAAATGTACCTATTATGTTACAATATACGGTTGAATACGACTGTCGGAGACAACACATGTGACTGTTGAAATACCCTCATAATAAAAATAAAAACAATTTTAATGTTTATGAAACGTTAAATAAATAATGGTTTAAAATATTTTTCAAAGATTGGAACTCTCGATAGATATAACCAAAAAATTTTCTAATTCTGAAATAGTTGAGAATTTTACGATTTATTATTATAAAGCTAAAAAACCATACAGTTTTATGATTTTGCTTTATAAAATATTTTATTACATCATAAAATAAACAAGGTTTTTTGCATCAAATGTAATATCTTATATTTTTGAATGAATTACTATCTATTATGTATTTACAATACTAAATTTTAAAAATGTATTTGTTTTTTCAAGATGTCTGTAATTTGTATCAACATTTATCTATGAATAATGGATAAGCATAATACGTAAACATCACATTGTCTAAACTCTAAATAATATGTCATGTTAAAAATAAGTTTTGAATTTCGTTTTAATGTATAGCAATAAATTAATTATTAATATATCGGTGAATAAAACATTTTTCTCTAAGTATAACTATACACCTTTAATACATAAAATAATAATATATACCGAGTACATGTATTATGAATTTATGAATCCATAATATTATAATGATATGTTACTACTTAAGTATTATAGACTATTAAAGTATGTCTGCTTATAAAATAGGTACCTAACTAAAATTGTATATTTCATAAAATATTTAAAAAATATTGTTTTACATAAGCTTCATCCAGAAATTTACCATGATTTTTTATTGATACCACATGTCCATTTCATAGTGTTTTTAATATTTACATTATTACCAAAATGGTTATTTAATACATCTGATAGCTTTTTTGAAAGATTCTGATAGAATTAAGGTGAAAAAAATTACGTCATTTTTAACACAAGTTAGTCATCATAGCGTTTTTAGAATTTAAGACCTTTAAATATTAATTTTAGTTATATGTCAACACAACATAACTCCTAATGATAATTTCGCTTTATGGTTATTACAGCAATAGATTTTACTCGTGACTCATTAGTATAGGTAAGTTCGAATAGATTACATTTACTTATATTTATATTTTAAAAGTAATTATTATTTGCATATATAATGTGAATTGCAATTAAAACACTATAAAAAATTTGCAAGGAAAAGAAAATTTGCTTTTGACAAACGTTAAATATGCGAGTTCGGCGATGTAAGTATAATATTATACATCTACTCCGTCTTGTAAATATTTCATATAGATAATAATTTGCAATTGTATACAAACTCTGGTCTTTGGCTATAATAAATATTTTTTTTAATTAACTTTTTAATTTCACTACAGTCACACTTAAATTCATAAAATTACGGAACAAGCTATATTATATATTACTTTGACAGTAAAATTTCAAATTAATGTATATTAACACTTATTAGTTACTTATTCATAATATATAATTACGTTTCCTAATATTTTTTTTATTCTTTAATAATCATTACCATCAATATCACAAATTGTTAAATTTGTTATACATATATTTCTACGGTAGTCTGATTAAATGCATTTAATTTAAAATTAAATTGTGTTAAAAAATTCAATACATTTTTATGAAATGCACTATATAATACAAAATAAATTAAAAGATCGGCTATATATGTGTATCTAATTGTAAAATATGACTGTGGAAACCTATAAAATTGATTACACCTATAAAATACATTTTTTCATATTTTCATATTTTAGATTATGAACTCTTCGGTGTAAGTATTGATTTCACAATTATGTATATATTTTTTTGTTTTTTTTTCTTTCCACACGTATTAAAGAAGAAATATGTTTCAATTTATACTCCAAGAGTATAGTTTCTGAAAGAAAATTGAATCTAGTTGGTATTTTTGGGAGGTTAAAAAATTAAATTAACAATACTCGCATTTCAAAATAATATCAAAAAACAAAAAAAGGGAAAAATGAGAAATTCGAAGTACAAAATAATCTTTTTTTTTTTTGAAATTCAAAAATCAAAATAAATTATCGTAAAAACTTGAAAATCATAACAAATATTCATATTAACAACATAAGATATTTTAAATGTTTAGTTTAAAAAATATCTACCTACCTATACAACACATGACGGTAATATATGTATATTGTATATTCTCAAGTATTTATATTTCGATAAAATCCAAAAAAATTTTTCTAACGAAATACAGTTGAACACTATTTGTATTTAATATTGTTCCATCAATCCTTAAATAAAATGTGTAATTAAAATAATGATAATTGATTTAAGTTTTCATGGGACCCTATAACGAGTGAAACCCCTAGGAGAATGCCTACATCACCTAATGGGTGAAGAAAATTAGCAAGTATATACTACATTCTATATTATTATATTGTATGCTGTATAGTGCACAATAATAATAACCTTTATATATATATATATAATTCTACTGTACTTGTGTATGTCACTGACCTCCTCCTAAACGGCTGAACTAAATTGAATGAATTTTTTTGTATGTGTTTGGGTGATACCCTGGATAGTTTAGATTGACAAATCAGCCCGGCAGGGCACCTCAAATGTTTAGCTCAAACAGACATTTTAAGATTTACGATGGAAATTTTTGTTTATAGATGGTTTCTGTTAGTGATGGTTGCTATAAGTGTGAAAGAGAAAATTATTTTACCTAAATTTGTTATTTTTTTTTTTTTACTTTTCTTTTCCATGGCAATTGAGTCTATGGTATTATAAGAGGAGCGTTTAAATACAGGAATGCACCGCTCATGGTACGCACACATATTGTGCAATTGCGGTATTGCATACGCACCAATTAGTAACTGATAAGAGTCTGTGATGTTATACCTATTATTGATTTACATATTTATGTTTTTCTTCCAATTCGTGCATCATTTACCAGTTATAAAATTCTATAAATAATAATTTATAATTCAATATGATTCAAGGTCTATTTAACTCGAATTCAATGATATGATATTATTGTACCTATACAAAAAACGATTCTTAGCAGAGACTGTTTTGCTTTTGACCACCCAAAAGTACCAACTACATTCACTTTCCTATCATAAAAGATGCTGAATAAAATCTAAGCATTTTTAGTGAATTATAAAAAAAAGATAC
Source organism: Diuraphis noxia (assembly GCF_037042655.1). NCBI lineage: Eukaryota > Metazoa > Arthropoda > Insecta > Hemiptera > Aphididae > Diuraphis > Diuraphis noxia. Next base: position 84,670,781 of record NW_028301712.1, read on the forward strand.
GTTCATTGCTTAACTCGAAATCTAAAATCCATTAGTTACTTTTAATGTATGAAATGATTATTATTTCGAAATATGAATAAAAATCTGACTTAAACAAATATTATTTTAGTGAAAAAACTTATTGATCGACATGTCATGCTCAGAATTTAAATGATCAATCATTAGAGTTTTCTTTTTAAAATTAAGATTAATGCAACTATTAAATTTTGAAAAATGTTATTTTTCGAGAATAATATTTTCTAATTTGTGAACATTTTTTTATGTCTCTCTAGTAAGTATTTCGTTGTAAAGGTTTTACTACAAATATCACAAGGAAAACCCGTTTGAAAAAAGAAATAAAATATGGCGAATTAAAAAGAAGTTATACACTAACTAATATTTTAATATTAGTAATATAGATCAGATTTAGCGTATCATATTCATCAGTGAATATTCAGAAATTCCCACTAATTACGTTTTTATAATCTTGCTTCAATCAATATGTTGGAAATAGAACATGTCTAAATACTCTAAATTCCTATGTCCTAAGCTTGTTAGGTGAAATGTGTTGTATTATCAGTTATTTTAAATAAAATAGCATCATAAAGATAGCTCAAAGCCTATTTGGGTAAGAATTGGTAAGTTTTGAATACCATTCCATAATAATGTATTTATTCAAAATTTTAGTTTGCCGCTTAAATTACTGATATCGATAAACAACATGTTATCAGCTAATATCTACGTTATGCGGACGATACCATATTGCGCATGCGCACCACGAGCGGTGTATTCCTGTATTTAAACGCTCCTATTATAAGTTTTTAATGATATTTTGTATTTTTTGTTTTTGTTATCATAATAAAGCCATTTCTACGCAGTTATGCATCCCAAAAAAAGATCGATTGGTAGTTCTACGCCTCAAGAACGAAAGAAAATGGCAATATAAGCTTCAGAAACAATCGAACAAAGAGATGAAAGTTTGGAAACCAATATGAAATATATTAGTGTAAATCTACAAAATGATGCATCATCTGATTTCGCAAAACAATTGCTGGAAATGAAGATTGGTAAACTAGCTATCGATGAATCAACATAATACATCACAGTCCTAACTAATTTCTGTAAAATAACAGCAACAGCCAATGAGTTAATTGACAAAGTTTTCCCGAATCTACCACAAAATTATGGAAATCGTCAGTGGCTCATGGCATGAGCTATATTTGTGTAAATACCTACAATCAAATCAATAACACCATTCTAAACAAAATTCCAAGCGACACGATAACGTACCAGTCCATCGATACCGTAATAAATCAAGACGAAGTTGTCAATTATCCAACTGAATTCTTAAATTCAGTTGATTCGTCAGACATGCCACCGCACGTTCTAACATTGAAATTTGGCGTGCCCATCGTCTAACCTAACCATCCATTCTCCTACGAAACATCAATCCACCACGACTATACAACGGTACCATGCAGGCTTTCCGTGAAAAAGTTGAAGAACAACATTATCGAAGCTAAAATTTTAAACGGAAAGTTTAAAGGCGAGGATGTACTGTTGCCACGCCATCCCAATGATTTTAACAGAATATATGCCTTTTGAATTCAAACTTTGCAGTTTCCGATGCGACTCGTCTTTGCAATGACCACCAACAAAGCACAAGGGCAATCGCTACAAGTGTATGGACTGAATTTGGAAAATCTCACATGGACAGCTGTATGTGGTATACTCACGCGTCGGAAAACCTTCTGATTTATTTTCGTACGCAGCAGAAGAAAGAACAAAAAATATTGTGTATCCAAATGCATTTAAATAAATATCATTCAATTGAATGCTTGAATTGTCAGATTTTTCTCGACAAGACGAATAAAATTACATAATAATAAACTAAACTGGTTATTAGTGTAAGATTATTACTTAGTATATTTTAATCATTATCTATTTATATGTGTAAAAAAATACTGCAAGCATGATCACAAGTTACGAATTTAACACGTAGTTTGAGACATATTTAAGAGATACGCTTTTTAACGGGTTACGAAGTGCACGCGTTCAGCTACTAATATATAAAATTCAAAACTTTTGAGAATTTATTTTAAAACATATGATATAACAACTTAATTATTAGTCGTAGTGCATACAAATATAATATATAATTAAAACATACCTATATATTAAAACGGTACAATAACTATGAAAATGTATAGTTGAGTAATTTAGAAGTCCATTATAAATTGGTTAATCTATGGAATTTTTCTTTGATCTTTTTCTTTTTTCTTCTTTTTAATTTAAATGCGTAAGCACTGTACTTATATTATTTTTCTGACTATTCTTGTATTGCTTGAATGTTATATAAGTACCTACTTATAAATACCTACCAACATTATATATTATCCTCTTGGCTTTTTATAATTTCAAACATTTTTACTATTTGTTTTTTTTTTATCTATATATTATATTCGTTTTTTATGTTAAGCGTCAGCAGTTATCCAAACATTTTAAATTAAATAATTTTGGTTGAAAAATCGAACCAAGTATTTTAATTTCATATTATACTTATCATAATATTTATTTCAAGAAACAAAATTAGTGTTTATAAAGGTATCTAATTTAAATTTCTGATACTTAAACAAAATTGTATTAAAGGATTATGTATATTTATACAATTATTGTAATAATAAATATTCAAGAATCAAGGATTATGCATCAATGAATTTGAATTCCAGTGATTTATATAATATATTTGTTATGTTTTTAAAAATATCAATAAAAATTGTTATTATAATAATTTCTATGTATTTTAATAAACTATACAAGATCATTCAAATGTAATGCAAAAAATGTGTACCTCTTCATGTATTCTTAAATTAACATATAACATTTACAAAATCGATTTTATTGAATCAAATTAGAAAAATTACATTTTGCGAGAACTTTAAGCTTGTGGTTTCTAGAATTTGAATGATTTTTTTAAAAAAAAAGCTCAAAATAAAATTCAACATTGGTATCTACTTACATTATATTATTAAATAACCTGCAGATTTATTTTATCGAGTTGTATATTATATGTTGAGATTGATAATAATTCAATGACAATTTATTAATATAATAGGTACCAAATTTTGCTTGGAATAAATACTATCTATACGCTAGATAAATTTAATATGGTGGTAAAATTATCAATTAATTTAATATTAATGCAACAATGTTTTGAATATCGTGTATTACTGAAAACAATGAACCATCTATAATTCGTTACTTAGCAAGAAGTTTTGTTGAATGCTATAATTGTACAATATGCATGATTATTATCATATTACAATGTGTGACAACAAAAGTTGTAAAACAGATATATGAACCAGCCTTAAATTGAAACATATTGAATATCACATTGACCACTTGAGATAAGGTGAGTAGCGAGTAGGATATCCAAGATTTCAAACATCCTGTCCAGAGTTTCTCAACTAGTGTCACACTGAATTATTAATACTGTTCAAAAATGATAGCTAACTTACTCAAATATATTCAAAACTTAAGTATACACAATGTAAATAATATTAAAATAAAAATCATGTTTTGTAATAATTATAGTACAATTGATCAAAATTGCCATGGATTATCAAATTAGTTTATTATTATGTAAATTACAATAATTTTTTTTTTTAAGTCACAGAAATTTAAATCAATAGAGTAAAATACATTCTAAACATAGTAACGCTAAAATAAAAATTGTAAGTTTGATAATATTTTATTAATGTTTGTATATTACCTACTACGTTGCAATGAAGAAATTTGTTGGGCTTGCATTAATAATATTAAGAAACAATATATTTTTCGGATTATTAATAATATATGTTAAATATTTATTAAGCATAAAATAAAACAAATATTTTACTATTATATTTGATAACCTTTTCTTGTTCACGTACAATACTATTATTTTTGTTATTCATAATAATATTATATGATGTTATTTTATAAGCTATATAATATTAAAGTTATTCTTAGTATTTAGATTGAAAAAAAAATGATACCTTTAATAGACGTACAAGTAAATATCTATATATTATAATACGATATTGTTATAAAGATACATAGGTGCAATTATAATAGCATCATAAATCATTCGAGCTATACAATCAGAAATATGAAGTAGAATCTTTTGGTTATAATGAGAAAAATAGAAAATATATTTTCACCGCAGAAAGAGAAGATTACAGAATAAAATCATTCATCACCAGATTTGAAGTTAATGTTTTCTGAAATTCATAGATAAAACGAGTTGTTATACCTATCGATATTTTTATATCATTGTTGATCACATAGCTATATCAGTTTTTTTATGTTATTATATATTATAGTTTTGATTAATATTGTATCTTACTGAAATTTAAAAATCACATTTTTGGTATACTTTATAAATATGCAGTTATATTATGGTTATAATAATTAACTTAAAATAACAATGTATTTCAATAAGTTAAGATTTAATATGAACTTATTACTGTAGTGGATAAAGAAATAATTGTATCAATCCAAAAAAATATTTATTATTTATTATTATAGGAATATGTTTGTATTTAAAGATATTTCATTAAGAGTATTTAACATATATTATAATATTGTTGATATTTTAATAATTTATGGAAAATATTAACAGTGCCTAGTTTTTGTTTAATATAACTTGATTTATTAAAGGTGAATATCATGGAATTAATTAAAATTAATATCAATAAGTACTATGAAATATTAAAATAATGTAACTATGATATATATTAACTTATATAATAGGTAATATATAGCATTAAAATAGTTATAAATGTACAACAATTTCCAATGTTAAGGCAGATCATTCATTTTTTTATTAATTACCTATTTCTGATTAAACTTTTACAATAACTTTTATAATAAATAATAAATAAATAATTAATTATTATGTTATCATTATCTTTTTCTATAACATTCACTTAGATATAATTAATGCACATTTTTGATTATCTCTTTCGAGTCCCAAAATCGGCTATATCAATGAGTACTTTTGCTGTACAGAATTTCATTATGTTGTAATTATTCATAAGTAAAATATTTGTGGTATAGAAAAATCATCACCCGGCGTCTTGGATAGGCAAATTAGGTACACCATTACTATTACTTTCAGCTTTCAACCATATTAATATGTAATATTATAATGTTTTTATTGTATTCCCACTTAAACATTTTATACACTCAACTTTGTCTGCCCTAGTTAATTAATAATATCCGTAAGGAGGATTGTTCTTTTTCCACTAATTTGTCTTTACAATGTTTCCGTTTAAAATATTGAGCACTAGATGGTTTCCTTGGCTAAGCCGCATACTCCAAGTGTAAATATGTATTTTAAGCTACAAGTACCTATACCGTATATATATATATATATATATTCGTTAAATAATATTAATAACACATAAAATAACATTAATTTTGAATATTATATTTATATTATGATTAAGTGATAACTTACAAACATCAAGATTTACAAATGCAATAAAATCGAGAAATTAAAAAAAAATCAAACCAGTCTAGACATTTTTATTAAAGTCTTTTTTTAAATTTTTTATGTTTACATAATGGTAATTTATAATTATAGTTAAATTAGACAAAAGGTATATTGATACAACTAAAATAAAAAGAAAAACTCAGTTATATAATATAATATTTATAATCAAGTATATCTTTAACATTAATAAAATGAGTAAGAATTAAATAAATGTGATAATGTACCAATAAATATAAGTGATTATATACTTTAAGCTGAATTTTTCTCTTTTACATTATTTAATACAGTAATTATTTCAAAATTAGAAACATAAATATCTTTTTATGTAATTAGGAAACCCTTATAATTAGACTTATATTTTTGTTCAATTTTAACATGATAATTACTCTATTTTATCATCCAAAAACTATATTTTAGTAAATCATAGGTAAATTTGATAAGTTCTATCATATACAGTTATGGTTTAGTGTATATCATGGTGGGTTAGTAATAATAGATTATTATGAAGTATATCCTTTTAATATAATTTGTTTTCCATTAAGTATTATTCTCTATATTTTATAATTGTAGTTGGAATGCAGATATTTTAAAAACTATTAATATGATTCACCAGCATAATATTAAATATTAACATTTTAAAAAGTTTTTAATTAATAATATATAAAAATGATATACAATTAATTTTCATATATTATACACGCTGCTTATATTTAAGGTTATATTTTTGATTAAATATTAAACAAAATGAATGTTTTCGAGTCGGATTAAATATTTCACTGTTCTAACCAAATTGTTTTAATACACGGTTTTTTTTACTTCTTCTTATGATCCTACCAATTTAATACCTTTGCAATATGACGTACTGACTTAATGCAAACAATATATTATACGTTAAACGATCAGTGAATAAAATGTTTTAGACTTGAAGCAAGTTTGGTTATTTATTATCAATTTGATGAAAGTTGGGAAGTTGTATGGTTAAAAGTAGGCATTCCGTGGGAGCCGAGGAACAAAACGATCAGGCGCAAGCGTGACCTTAAACTGAAAACAAAGCAATTTGAAACCCGCTGCTAAATAATATTAAAATATTTAAGTAGTATTTAAAATAAAACTCGAAAAACCGCAAAAAACGCGAGATTCGACTACAATATCAATTATACTCTTTACAAGAGTGGTTTTGTAGTATTACGATTATATTATAACATTATAATGCAACCATTTTATATAACTGTGGTTAAGTCGTACTCGGTTACTTCAAAGTCTGTATAATAGTCAATATAGCATTGGCATCATTTTATTAAACAATCGGCATACTTTTATAATACGCTTCAGTTTGTATACAGTACCTTCGTTTTCATTGTACAATATATGTGATATTATTATTTACGTTATTTTTCTATAAGACGCGTCGTCACGCATCAGAAAATTTTCTTAATAATTGAATATGTTTGTAATGTTTTGTCAAATACAACTCTCGATATTATAATGATCTATAATGTTTATTTTTATAATTTCATATAATATAATGGTACGATTACGTGGTTCAATACAATAGCGTCGTCGCACTAGCACAATATAAGATTATCATATCACAAGTACAACTGTGGTCGCGTAAGCACTAAGGGACACAGTCATTTATTTATTTTTTTCTTGAGTGGGAGAGAGATTAAATAATATTATACTGTTTACCACTTGAGATTTTAGGAGAAACCTATTGTACTCAGTGGCGTGGCGAGGTAAAAGTTACATGTGGGCGAAGTAGACTTAAAGAGGCCCTTTTAAAAATTTTTTTAACTTCTGTCATATTTCTCTATGGTTAATTATAAAACCCTATAGAACGCGAGGCCCTTTGAGGTGTGAGGCCGTGGGCAATGGCCCACACCACCCACGCCTAGCGCCGCCACTGATTGTACTCGACGTATCGAGTGATCCCCTAAAGCTAAACCAAAACAATTATAATATGTGGTCATAGTTGTTGTCTTGACCAGCAGTGCAATTACGTATACTATAAAATACGTCATGAAACGAGAATTAGGTGTACTGCACATACAAATAAGTCCGTCGCAAGTTTTAGTGTGAGTGTGATTTTCAAGAAGGTCGTGCTGAATAACTCGGGTCGTAATTAATAGCATATCATAATGGTATATATATATATACTGACGAAAAAGACGAAATACAGTCGGATTTTGACTACGAGTATATTGTAACGATATAATATTATTGTGAACACAAAATTACCCGTCAAGAAATTAAACTATCCTCCCGGCACAAAAAGAAAAGAGGAAGTAACCGTCACTCGAGCCAAAATAGGCCACACTTACTTAACCCATGTAAATCTCATCAAAAAAGAACCAACACCCATATGTGACACTTGCAACGTAACTCTATCAATTGAACATATCGTAATCACCTGCCCCAAATACACTGAAGCTCGCAAGATACTCCAAAATCCTGCATCACTCTATCAAGCCATCAAAGATGAAAACACAGCTGCAATCAGTATTCAGTACATTTTTCCATAACATCAACACTAAAACCTATTGTAAATAATAACTATAATCATTTAGTAAAATGTATTCCCAAAATTTATTGTACACATATAGATATTTTCCTTTCTTTTTCTTGTATACATTTTGATTAAAATAGACTAAAAACCTGTGTTGTTGAAGCCTTAATAAACTGTTTAAAAAAAAAAAAATAAATATTATTGAACATCGAGCGTGGTAAAGAATAAGAAGAATACACACACCCATCACGCACACATACTCTTACAATTATAGGCGGGTAGGAGGGTAAGGCTAACAATTTTTTTCTTGGAATACGATTATGTTATTGACGATAAGGTTTTGATCTCGTACTTCGAAAGACTGTTGACATTTTAGGGGGCAAATTCCCACCCATCGCATTACGATTTCCCAAAATATACCAAGTCACGTAGACCGATACATTATGAAAAATATTATAAATAAAAGGTGTGTTGTGTCGCGTATTTAATATACATTAGGTAGTCCTGTAGGGTTAAGAAAATGTTATAATATAATATAATATTGTATTGTCATATACTCACTCGGTACGGCGGCGGCAGCGACGATGGAACGTTTGCAGACGACATACCTGTTTGGGATGTGTCCGTCGACGACGACGACGACGACGTCGGCGGGCGGACAGCTGTTTTGTCGGATAGCGTTACGACGGCGGCGGCGGCGACGGCAGGTCCGGAAACCGCTTGTGGCCATCGCCCGGTCGCAACGACGACGCCAGAACGAACGCTACGAACCGACCGGAAATTGATATTTCGACGACGACGACGACGACGACGATGACGACACAAAAGCAACTGAGACGACACCCTCGTACGGTAATAAGGCCCTTTGCACTTGTATTGCGATTATAATACTACACGACGGTTTGCCAGCGATCAACGCACAACCGCCGGCACACTGTACAACGCGTTCGCGGGCGTCGTCGCGTCGGGTGCGAGACGATATAAATATAAATAACAATAATAATAATAATAATAATAATAATATTATACTTCACGCGAGATTTCGATTTTTATGTGTTTTTACCGTCGCCGCAGTGGTAGAAATCGCGTACATCAACTCGCGCATACTACGACGATGTCATCATAAAAACATGGCACGTTTATTTATTATTGTAATTTATAACAGGCTGGTGCACCGCAAGTGTGTACACCAATACTATCGAGACGGAATCCGTGTAGCGCGTAAATACGTAACATGTTATATTATTTTTTATTATTTCGTGTGATTATGGTAGATGCGACCAAGATGATGGAGTTGCAGCGACGACGCGGTACAGTTCTTCTCCTGCAGTCGTTTTACGGCCTCGGTCCGCACCACCGGATATTCGCTCGTCGTCGGCGTACAGCTTTCGGTCGCGTTCGTCATTATACGCGAAACACACAACGTTCGCGCGGCGGCGGCGGCACACCGGAGCCCGGGCGCCGGCGCCACGGTCCCGCCGTCGCCCCGCTGGACTCGCCCGGTCTCCGCCACCGCGGACGGCGCCGAAAAATCAATAGCAGATACTTACACTCACACGTGAACACGCACCCACACAATCACGCACACCCACAGACGCATACAAACGTACACAAACACACAGACGCGCGCGCACGCCTCGGTCGCTATACACACACACACACACACACACGCGCACACGGCCTATGCACTTTCCGAGAGTCGCTCTCGCATCCCGTCGCCGACACATCTATACACAACACACCACCGACTCCTCGTGTGTCTATACGCCGCCACCGCCTCGAGTACGTTACCGTGTACACCGCCGCGTATTTGTGTGTATGATGTATATTATACTATAGATGAGGACGAATTTTTTAAATTTTTTTTTTGTTTTTTTTGCTTCTCTCCGTCCCCCGTGATGGTCGTGTATGATTCGCGTGAACAAATAAAATTTATGTACGCAAAACTATTTATTATTATATTACGCACGACCTATATTTATATATTAGGTATACAATATATATACACATATAAATAGATCCCTTTCCACTCGACGATTTCTCTTTTCTGTTTGCTTTTTTCGGTGGGTGGTTGATTGCGCGTATACTTATACTTTTATATCGTACGTACGCATTATTATATATATAATAAACACAAACCTCGAAGTACATTATACATCACGCATTCGAATGGTACAGTTTTTACTTTTTCCTCCACGGTCGAACACAATGCGAAAGTTTTTGTATATTATTATAATAACATTATAACATTATACACCCAACGACACGAATCTGCGAGACAACATAATATCTATATATATATAGTTATTATGGGCGTGTATGCACTATATTTTATATTTTAAAACAAAATCGCTTTTGTTCTAACTGTATGACTTTTACACGCGCCTTGTTTTAATTTGACATCATCATTATTATAATTACAATACAATTATAATACACTACACTACACGCAATTATATTATATTATTATTATTATTATTATTAAACCTCACTGATATTATATCCACCTGTTTATAGCTTACATACATTTTTTTTAAACACACACACACATTTATTATGTACTGTCCATCAACTTAATCAGAGTTGTTCAAAGGAAATTATTCGACCTGGTTTAATCATAAAGCAAACATTCAATCAAAATAATAAACTTTTATAATGATCTGTCTCTTGGGATTTTATGTAATTTTAATAAACTAAATCAATACATATAATGCACACATGTACAAATAGAATTATAAAAACAAACGTTATTATAAATGCAACGATCACTTCAAATAAAGCGTAAACCGTAAACTTTGCTTTAAATATTTTTTAATTAATTTAATTTTGATGAAATGTAAAATTCGAATAATATTCGGCATCGGTAAAGCGTATATAATACTAGTACCAAAAATATGTGATCTACCGGGAGAATTTTATAAATTACGATCCATCAAAAATGAAATAAATTTAGTTCAATAATTATCTGGAAAGGTAATCCCACAATGATTTTAACAATAAAAGTTTATATTTTATACAAGTAAAATATTTTATTTTATTCACTAATCGCAATTAAGGTCAACGGAATATGTCGGAAAAAGCTAGTATATTAGTTTTAGTCACAATTTTTTTTCTTTTATACGGTGAGCAGTGACGTATTTAGGGGGGGCTAGAGGGGACGATCGCCCCGGGCGGCATTAGATTTTTACATAACCCATCTTTTGTTAATGAAAATGAAAAATATGTGAATTTTAAATATTTATAATTTGTAACATTATAGTAGATAATAACTAAACCTATTGTATATTAAATATTTAAATGTGATTAATTTATAAAGATAACATAATGTTTAAAGTTTGAAATCTGCTTTTTTTCTAACTTTTGTTCTAAAAAGGATAACGATAACGGGTTGTCACCGGAAAGTAAGCTCCAACGCGCTCGGTAGGTTGAAAAAGTCAAAAAAAATTGTGTGTATGTGTGGGGGGGGGGGCGGAAAAACATTGGCATCCGGGCGCCAAATTTCTGAATACGTCTCTGACGGTGAGATAAAGTAGTTTTTTGTATCTTGAAAAATGAACCAGATACCGACATAATGAGCTGCATACAATGGTGTAAAAAATTAAACTGTGAAAAGTATACTCAACATTAAATTGACATGGTTATATTCATAAAGTATGGTAAATGGTTCATATTGAACTTTGTCGAACATCTCAGTTTAAAAAAAACATTTAATGAAAAATTCAAAAAATAGAGTGGTGGAGATTTCATGTCAACCATCATTCGACTAGTTTTCAACGTTTGATGATTTTGAGAAAGATAAAAATGAAAAGTTTTGTATTATATATTACACCTATGTACTCTAAGGTTAAAGGCAAGTAAAAAAAAAAATCGCAATCAAAAAAAATGTATGATGGTTAGACGTCATAAAACGTATGCAATAATAATGTATATAGATACAATATTTGTGGGTTTCATGTGGAGTATGGACCGTGGTTAATGAGTCTTTGATACTCTGCAGACATCGCATTATTACTTACGTACCTATATTAGTAATGAAGTTCCTTAATTAAAAATCGACATTTATTACGATAAGAATAGTTATCGAAAAAAATATAATGGTTTAGAAGTGCAAATAAAAATTTGATATTTTTTTAATATCAATTATCTAATTTTTTTTTTTTTATTATTTAGAAATACGCCTCAACTGCCAGGGTTATTGGCGTTTTAGAGTACATAGTATAAATCTATTTATTTTTTTTTTTTTCAGAAAAGTTAACCTATAATCAAAAAATGGACTATACATGCAAAAAAATAAAAATAAAAATGTAATATCATATAATGAGTACTACTCTGTTTTATTAGATTAATTGAATATGTATAAAGTACAGGTATCAATTCATAAATTAAACACCCCATTCTAATATAATTCAATTAACGTTGGTTATTACATTTGCTAAGCATTGATTTTTGTTCAATGGTATAAACATTTTAATTTAAATAAATAACTTACAAAGCTCATGACGTCACTTCGTCAGTAATAAATAGTAGGTAGGAAATTTAACACCCATTTAGACCGTTTTACCACGAAACAAAAATAATTATTTAATTCACCATAATGTGTGCGTGCATGTTAACTTATTGTGATTTGTTTAAACTTTTCAGTTCAATATTTTAAAAGTAATTTCAAAAACATTTGAATTACAATAAAATAATAATAAAATACATTGTACAGGTTATTAAAAATAATTCGTTCAGTTTCAAATTCTTATAATTGTTCAGTTTTTAGGTTTAGAGCAGTGTTTCCGAAAGGGTGTGCCGTGAGATTTGAAAGATGACAACTTGAACTTTTTTTATAAAAAAAACATAAAATGATTTAAAATAGTGATAATGTATTTATTGCAATTTCTGTAATTATCGTAGGTATACTTTGTTTTAATAAAGCTTTAAAACTGGAACAGTTTAAGTTCATTAAATTTTAATTTAAAAGTTGTTCTTGTTCAACTAATCCTAGATGTGATATTACATATCTGATGTTACTGCAAAATGATTGCGCACCCAATAATATACGAATAGGCAAAGATGGGAAGTATTTTTTTATTTTCTATTTTAAAATTATGAGATGATATTTTACTATTAAAACAGATGTTACTTCTCCATTTGGATCAATATCTGCTGTTAATGAAACATTTGCAGTTGTTTTTTTTTCTCCTTGCGATATCCAAAGATTAATTATCCATAAAAACCCATTTAATTTATAAGACGATGTAAATATGTTTTCATCTTTACCTCGCATATTAGAGTTAAGGATATTTAAATGTTAGAAATATCAGCTGGATAAGCAAGTTTTTCAGACCATAATGGATTATTTAATTGAGTTACGAAATCGATGTTCGGGTATTATTGAACAATTGCAACAGCTCATTTTTCATTTCATAAAATATGTTTAAAACCTTACCTTTTGATAACCACCGAATTTCAGTATGTAAAACTAAAACTTCTCAGTATACATACAAGTACAGCTATCAAGAGATAATAATATTATTACCTAATAAAGATAATAATACCCGACATCATTATATACATATTATTCGATAAGTAGATAATATTTATCAAAAGTGTGCCGTGACTTATAATAACTAATAATAATGTGCCGCGATGGGAAAAAGTTTGGGAACCACTGGTTTAGAGTAATGTAATATAATGGTAGGTATATATTATTATACGATATATTAAATAAAAGAACGTTACTTCCAATCTATTTAATATTACCTATTTCTGTTGTATGTGGCTACCCATGGTCACACGAACAACATTTAATTGGAACTCGAATTAATTCCCAAGCATATCCATTGTAAAATGCGCTAATTTGTTAACTTATTTGTGGTTGATAGTTGAACATAATAATTTCGGTACGTTCGCAGTACCTATCTTTAACAAAACCCAAAAGAAAAAGTAACACAGCGATCAGGTGACCTATACAAAACGCCAAATAAAAAATTTCGGTGTATATAAATTTTGAATAACCATATATAATTTAAAAACTAACACAATGATACCCTGTTTAGTTAACCTGTAATAAAAATTATATATTAATTTCATTAATTGGGAATAGTTATCTAGGTACATTATGGAAAATACTTGTGTAAAAAACCATTATATTTTGAACTACAAAAAGATTCTTAAACACAAATAATAATAATAACTATTTAATTATTTAAATATAAAATATCTATTATTAAATATTAATGTTTAATTATAATATGAGAACATGGCCCAATTTATACAATGAATACCTACATTAAGAAGCGAGCGTAATATCTAAGAAATTTCATATTTTATTACCAATCACAAAATTCTAATTATAAAAGATAAACGTTTTTCGTGAATAATGTTTATTTTGGATTTAAAAATGGAAGTTGATTACTGTTTAAGACTATATATTGTGTTTTTACGAAAAGCAATTTTAATTAAATTAACAACCCAATAAATTATATAACGATTCCATTAAAAAAATACTGTTTTCTTATTAAGACTTCAAAGTTCAAACTGAGTACCTATATGCAGCCCACCAGTTTGCGCATATTTTCAGCTTTGAAAAATGCATTCATATTATTATTAATACGAACATTGAACACAATACTCGACGAACGTATTTTTTCATTCATATAAGTTAGTATTGACTTTTTTGTCATATTATTTTATGCATGTGCTGTGTCTGAATGATTGAAGTGTTTTCATTATTATTAATAATTATTGTGATTGCGTATTAGTAGTAAATACTCAAACGGCTTTGGATGTTTATAGTTTTTATATAGTGATGAGAGTTGTGATATAAAAGACGTGTTATCAGTTGTTGGTGTTTATTTCGTACGCTTTTTCAAAATTATTTGACAGTACACACAGTATTTAGACCCTAATTTATTATAGCCATATTATAGACATTTATGTACAGGAAACGGACGTACAATAAACGAACCGAAGCTAGGGTGATGTCACGAAATTCAAATTTTTTAAAACCCACATTGACAAACTCCGTTTATTAGGAAACACGTTTTCGTTATATTGAATTAAAGACCAAATAGAAGCAAACAATTATTACATTATAGGATTGGTTTTAAATATCTGGGTAATTCACGCCAGTTATTTATATATATATATATATATATATATATATATTATACAATATTTACATCATGAATTATATAAATGCTGTACTGGAATTTTTATATAATTTTTACAAATTATATACCTACCTAACGTCGTGAATATGTCGATGTAATATGTTATTATCATTGCAGATTATAAATATTATTATTTAAATTGTTAGAATTTATTATTCTTCAGGGATATTATTATGGCTATAGGTATATGCATAATATTTTAAGTCCTAAAGACCTAAATACCTAATTGGGCTAATTCACTTGCATTGTAGTTGTGGTTAGGCACTTGGTTGTAATATTGCCTAATGCCTAAAGAATAACAAATTTTCTATAATACTAATACTTGTATAGAATACACATAATACATATATACATTAAAACAAGAATGTCATCACTTAGGTACCTCTAAAGTACCTATCATCAAATTAAATGAGCGAGTCAAGAATAATCTTATCGATATTGATTGTTAAATTTATTTTTATGATCTCTAATTCTAGTTTAAACAAGACGTGTACAACTATCCAAACTTGGGGAAATCAATTGTCTCATGGTGGTTCTTAAACTGGTATATCCATTGGCTTATTTTGGTTCTACAAGCTCCAGAATGGTGCCCACAATCGTTATTTCATTTGTAATGACTTCTATTCCTAATTTAAACTTGTCAAGTCTGTTGCAATTGTTAGTAAAGTTATCATTGAACTTGTTAATGGAACTTTATCCATGAAATTGTCACTTTATTGAAATTGTCATTGAATTTCTTTTTTCTTTTTAATTTTGCATAAACATATAATGAGTACTAAGTACTCCTAATCTTATTAATTATTAGTTTCAATTGTTTTATGATCGTATTTATTCAAAGATTACAATATAGGTCACATAAACATCTGTTCATAAAAATGTCCATAATTTGTAAGTATGCAACAAAATATTAAAATATATACTTGGAAGTAGGGATTTAATGGATTACACGAATGTATGTGACCAAAGGTGAGAATTAACCATCTAACCACCTTTGCTGGTAGGTATTTAAAAAGTTGAAATTAAGTTAACTTAATTATCTTAATATATTACGTGTAACTTATGTCCATGAGTATAAAGAGTTTATCTCTTAACTTGACTTAAAGCATAATGTGTAGTTAAAAGTTAAAGCTTAACATGATTCAAGTTGACTTCTTAACTAACTAAAGTTGTTTTTGCTTTTCATCTACTTACTCGCCTTTGTATATAGATTATATGTTACTGTACAAGTTATCCTCGTTGCAAATATATTTTAACAAGTTAGATTCTGTTTTCAATAGATTGTAGGTAGGTATAATTGCTATGCTTGTTTACAGAATAAATATATGTTACCTAATATTTGCGCACGTTTGTTGGTACATTAGTATTATGTGTATATATTATTAAATTTGTTCATAACAATATTATATTATTTTGTAATTCGTATTAGGCACGTATTTAGCGTGTTATCTAATAGTATTATGTTTTGTAGAACATTGTTTACGTAGCATTTTGTGTCCACGAGAGATACATATTATGATGCATACGTAAGTGATATTTTCATTAGGTCAATTTAAAATATATCAAAATACTGTCTTCTACCAAATAAAACTGTCCATGTTCCAGCAGATTCTATGTAAATCTTTATTTACAAGAACCAATTTATCCAGTTTTGCTCATCCTTGGTGTCTCTACTTTCTGGATACCTGGGATTTTTAAATTTCAAAAAGTGTGTTGGACAAGCAAGCTTATCACATCTGTCCTACATGCCTCTTCATTGATGACAACATTAAGGCATATCATAAGCAGACACTATCTTCTCCAGATAGTAAATACATTAAATTTGAACTAAAAACTAAAATAGTCATTAGTTATTACTCATTAGGTACCATTGTTATTCATATTAAATAAAAATACAGTGTATTTATAAGATATTACATACAAACATGTCTATATAATATTAAGAAACATTTTTTTTTGTGTGCTCTGGCGCACTTCTAATGTTTGTGAAATTAATTTCAGATCGTTTTTGGTTCCATCGAAAACTCAATTGTATAAAAAACTTGGTAATGGTGTAATTATGGTTAATCCAGTACTATCACGGAGAAATTGGTTTTCCAAAGTTTGGAGAAGTGTACAGATGTTGAAATTTAAATTACAAATCGTTACTAATGGAATAACACTCGTGGGTACCGTTCTATAGTTTTATGACCAAAACAAGCCGATTGTGGTACTACAGGTGTATCAGTTACAATTAATTGATATTTTGGAGTATTGGCATTTGTAAAGTATCTTTACTGAAATAGTTATTTGGAAATACATTCATATTTCCGAAAAACGTACGATTTTAATTTTAATGTTATTTTCCTGTATCTCTATTGTGCAGTATACAAACACTATGTTAAAGTTAGCGTTATACAGACATTCGTACTATAGCCATATAACCGGAAATCGAGGAATAGGTAAAACTCTGATATTAGTGTATAGGCAAGGTGAAATAGTTTAGTATCATAATATGTCGGCATATTTTACACAACGACTACCTATAATACTGATTTTTACTTTTGAATTTTGACACCCTTTTGACAATGGGATCGCCTGTTAATCCCCCCCCCCCCCGCCAACGGGTTGATTTCGATCGTACTTAATGGTATAACAAAACTTATGGAACATAACCACTTATGAGCAAATTAAGAAAATATTTATGTATATATATGCATATGTATAAATAATTATATAAAATATAAAAGTGGTGATTTGGACAATGTGCAATGATCCCTTTGTGCAATGACTCATCGCAAAGGATGTCTAGTAGGGCAGTATGTACACAAAAAGTTTACTACAATATTCAAAAAATAAAACCGTGAAAACATCTCCATTTCTATATCTCCTGGACCAGTAGATCGATCTCACGTAGTCTGAGAATTGAGAATCCTTGAACTCGGAACCTGCAGCCAATTACCAGTAGTGCGTATCATTGAACAATATATTTACATATTTTATCAGTGAATGCAAAGGTATCATTAATCTATTACTAACGTTAAACATTACTAATAACGTATTTTTTAAATAATAATTAATCATTCAATCATTTGCCTAAATAATATATATTATATATTATATAAATAACTAAATATATAGAATAGTATACTATTTGGTACTATACCTATAATATACTAGAAAATATCATCACAGTTATATATATTACTTATTATTGCAGTGGCGCAACCATGGGGGGAGGAGAGGATATGGGGGACTTCCCTGAAATGTTTTTAAAAGCCAAATTTAAAAATGAAAATTTTTTTATTAATTTATTTTTCTGTATTTCCCCCCCTCAAAAATAAATCCTAGTTGTGCCATTGTACTATTGTATTATATATCCTTAACTATATTTATGTTCTATACTTTACCATTTGACACATGAGCTGTAATAACTTTTTGTTTGTACACATATTAATATATTATAATCGTTCAGCTATATTAGTTCATATAGGTACTATAATAGGTGGCTAATAGAAAAAAAAGTGGTGATTATTTATAGTAATTTTCATCCCGTTAAATTGCATTATATACGATAAACGAGTAAACAACTAAAATGGAATAACGAACGCTTTCGTAAGCATAATATATGTATTTAGTAGCTAATATAGTAATTACCTATTACCCTGAAAACGAGATAGGTATTAAAAATTTATTTATTTTTATAATTTTATTACACCATGTTTATAAATAAAAAATATATGAATATTATTAGTTATTTGAATATACCTTTAAGCTTTGATATAAATAAAATATTGAAACTTAAAATGCTTGGTTTTTAGAATTTAATTAAAAACAACTTTTCGTTTTATTACCAATATTATAATTTAATTGGTATGTTTATAATACTTAATCCAATATAAAATATAAATATATGGTTTAATAAACGAATAATAAAATGCATGATTAACAGCTTTATTTAATTTTTTTACACCTATGTGTACAAACTAATTAATTTGCAAAAGAATTTAATTTTAAAAACAACAATCAATAATATATAAATATATTATTAGGTAGGACTACTTGAGGTTTTTATTTTAAAATTAAAACTATTGATAAAGTCGGTTATTTCAGATAGGTATATGCGTTACAAATATACTTTAATTGGTAGAGTAGGTATGTTGTTTATACCAAGTATGAATTTAAGTAAAACTAAGTTCAAAATAAACAATCCTTTGCAAAGTTGTTTAGAATAGAAAAAAAAATAACATAAATAAACATATAAAATAAATTATTAATCGCATATAACTAAAAATATATTTAGATCATTGAATTATGTTTAAAAAAATTAACCATTCAAATTTGTTTTTGACATGTATATGTCTTATGGCTTGGGTTATTACATACATTAATTGTGCGACACCGAGAGCGTTACCGCATTACGTTATCATGTCGGGGCCGAGATAGTAGTTTTATGGTATTTTTCTTCGATTTATAATAATTCATATTTTATAATTATATTATTAACTTATAACTTCCAAAATGAAATCAGAAGTCACATGATATGTAAATGTATCGATGTATTTGCACGAAGTGTGTATACTCTCTCTCTCTCTCTTCTCTCTCTCTTATTTTCAAACAAAAATCCGTTAATTAATAGATAAACATTTTCTTTACTATTACTACTTTATTAGGTATTATATTTAAAATATTATTTCTGAAAAAAATCAGATAATTAACACATGCCTACAACTTAAAATTTATAATGGTAAGTTTTTTTTTGTATGGTGCTATGTCCGGCAGTAGGCACGAACGCCTAGTTCGGACGCCGATTTAGTAAAATTTCTAGTGGACACCCCTACGTTTCTGCCATGCCCGAATGGAGGGCGGCCTCTCTCTCCAACACGGTGACTGCCCGAAGAGAAGTGCCACCCGTGACCGATATTTTTAAAAAAATTTCCATAATTCATTCATTAATTTCATACTCTACCTGTCATATATTTTTTAAATTTAATTATTTAACAACAAACATTTTTTTTTTTTTGCTAAATGTTCATCAATTTTTTTTTTAAATCTAATTTAACTAATTTGTGTTAGTGTTTTGTTCCATTTCAAATTTCAATATTTATTTGAAATTTTGATATCGGACAATTTTTAATTTTGGACACTTTTACGTATAAAATGTTTGTAGAGATTACCACCATGTGACCAAGTATAACAACCTATTAAAATAATTAATTAATTAAATTTATCTTTGATAGAAATACATTTATCACCAAAATTACGTAATTGAATATCTAGTCAATAACCCTTAAAATATAGTGATTTTCTCCATTTCTATAGCACTTATAATTTTGGTCCGTTCGGGACATTGTCTAATAATATCTTGTAATACATCCTGCTGTTCGGAGAGGTGATAAACTGCTGTGCGGCTGCGCTTCTCTATACATATACGTATAATAAGTAGCGTTCGATCGGTGCCAGCGATACAGTGCACTCTATTAAGTTTCATCGAAAGAGTCTATATGTTTACGTAGGTACTTATGTTTTTTTTTTTACTGTTTTGGAGATGGATAACCAGTATTAATATAGTATATAAAATATTATGCATTATATGCATTTTACAATGTTACTCTAGCGTGCAATTCATAAAATACGCAAGCATGAAATGCAACCTGCAGACGCGCCGTCGCTCGTCACCGTTTTCTTTTACGCATTATATTATATGGTTACTTATTAATTAATAAAAATATAAAATAAAATCAAGCATTATAATCGTATTAAAGCTCCAATGAATGAATAAATTAAAATCTGGGGGAGGAGACATTTTTTATCCTATAATACATATTAAACATTAATATCTTTTATAAATTGTGTAACCTTATGACTTTTTGCTCGTATATATTTTGATCTGAAGTAAAAAAAAAACTTTATTATTAAATAATTTTGGAAATACGCTTTACACTCATAACCCCCGTATCCTTTGATTCCTTTTTACATTTTGAAAATGCTTTTTTCTGCCTTTCGTATCTAAATAAAACGTGTGTATAAATAAAATGAAAATATTTACTACGGTTCTTATTATATTTAATATTATTTAATAGTAAGTAATTCGTAAAGCCTTTGAAAGTAAATTCTAATTATGTTTTGAAGTCATTAAATTTGAGTGAAAATGTATTTTTTATACATAGTAATTATTATAAAATTAATGGCGATGTTACCTTTGGCATTAGTTTCATATTTAGACGTTTTAATTTAATCAAGTTTGATAATAATTCTAATGATTTTTTAAAATTAAAAATATTCGTCTATTGCTAATTATTATGGTGTATAAAAAATTGAATTGTGAATTCGCGAACTATGTAAAAAATAAAAATGAGTATTGAAATCAACTTGGTTATTATTGTTTATTAAAATTATATAAGATAATAATGATAATAAAGTGTCCTCAGTTTTCAATGTTGTAAATTGTAATTTACCATTTATTTAATTATTATTTGTAATTATATATATATCTAAGATATAGTATCTAGATACCTACTTAAAAAATATATATATAATCTTTATTCATATCTTGGATATACAATATTGTGTTTTTAATAAAAATATCTAAAAGTGTGAAGTAAAACGCTAAAGTTACCTAGGTATACAACGTCTGCTATAAAAATGGGTTGTTTCACCTTATTTGGTGACCAGCGGCTTTTTTAAGAAGAGGAGCACAAGGGGCCTATTCTCTACCCATCCATCATGATTATCTATACGTCTTGTATAAATTATTTTTAAACGGTATAAACACGAGTCATAAATATGTATAAATATACTTTTTTTTTATTTGTGTTTTTCTCCATTAAGCATTTCTAAATACCCCCTTTGTATGATTTGGCAGAGTGAACGCTTTGTTGAAGAATGATGCGGTTTTTCAGTTAATCGAAGGAAAATAGTTATGAAATAAAACATCGCGGATGTGAACAAACGCGAATGATTTTTTTTTTTTTTTAAATTAAAATTAAGCCGCAACAACAAAGATTATTGGCTGAAGTTAAATTTAACATATGGTGATAAAAGGAGGGATATTTATACAATTCAAGCTTGGGGTGAGAAGGTGTGTTTAGATTAGGTTATATAATTTAGATAATTTTAAAAAGGTAAATATCTTCTGAGTGTTGTCGGGGTCAGGACCAAGAGCTTCGTAGAGATTGTCAGCTAGTTTGAGGTTGACTCTAACATCGTTGTGTTCACGGCAGAAGCATATGATGTGTTTGACTGAAGGTGTTTCGCCGCATGAGAGGCGAATGTTTTATTGTACGTTGAAAACCGGTTTAAACATTTTGATAAGTTTTGATGTACAACATCTTTAAATAAAAATGTAGTTCATTAGTGCTTCCGGCGACCACGGACCATCATAGAGCCGTGTGTGTTTCAGCCTTCAAGAGACGGCAGTGACCTGAACACCTATATATAATAACCCAACTATAATAACCCTAACCTAAACCCGGGCCAGACCAAGAGACATTTTTGTCGGACACATGTGTGGAAAACACGTGTTTCCGGCAATTGTTTCTTTGGTCTCTGGATGACGCGCGGCGGGGCTTGAGAAAAGAGTACGCGAAAATCAGCTTCGTCAGACATCCGTCTCAATGTCGGTCGTCGGCAGCGATGGGTGGCGACGCCACTCTCCGCTGATCCTGTCCAGTGACCAGCACAATCGTGTCATGAATAGGTCGCGTTTCGATGGCATATTTTCACTATTTGCATTGGGCAGTGGACACCGAACGGAAAGAAAAAAAATCGGTACCTACTATTAATAAAGGACCGTGTCAACACACTGAATCAAAGTAACGACCGACTGAAAATCGAAATTAAGACTACCTATTATATGATGGGGCCAGCCAAACCTTCAAACATTCGCCCCATTATTCAGTCATTTCAAAATATAACCCTTCGCATCATCATCACTGGTGCTCCCTGGTATGTACCTAACGAATCAATCTTTACATATAGCGACTTACAAATTGAAACTGTAAGTATACCCTCTAAACGCCATTATAAATCCTACTACATACGTAAAACTGCCATCGAATATTTTATACCCTTAATTCGAAAAATGTCCTCAAATCTTATTCCCGACCATCCTCCGCGCAGACTGAAAAGAATCAGGAATCGCGACCTACTTACCTACTCAGAAAAAACAAACACAGAACTATACAATCATATCCTTATATTGCACCTATAAATAAAATCTAAGAAATTGTACGAGGGGTAGGTACTATTACCTGCAGTGGGTGATGACTTCCCCTATCATGCGACTCATGTTATGTTCATGTTTATAATTGTTATCGTAATGACTTATTGTACAAATCGTGCGTATAGACTGACTTTTTATTTATTTCAATAATAAAAAAAAAAGACTTTTATTAAGAGGACGACGAGGACGCTATACACATATATTTTCCATCTCCGTCTTAGTGCGCGCCGTAACGTGGCAAATTTACGCTTAGCCGATCACGTTTAACTCCGTCAGCTTTAAATTTATAGTGAATCGACCTATTACGAAACTTGACGGCAAGAACATTATCTGTGTTCGTATGTGGGTTTTTTACGATAACTTAGTTTTGGTAGTGAGTTATGAGCATTTTTAATTCACGTTTTTTTATATACCTATTACGCGCATATTATAACTTGCTACAAAATTGAAGAGAAAAAAAACCCCACCAACAAACACAGACAATGTTTTTACCATCGAGTTTCATAATATTAGATCGATTCTCTTAAAATGTTAAAAAAAATACGGAGCTAAACGTGATCTGCTGAGCGTAAATTTGCCATGTTATGTATTTGTAAAACGGAGACAACAAAATAATGGTCGTGTTGCGTCCTCTTTAAGAGAACGTATCGCACTCGTGCGCGTCGCCCCCGCCTTACACTCATACGACATACCGGATTTCCGTTCGCTGTTATCGACAGGGTGCTGTCAGTGTTTTAATTTTTAAGCATTTTTTTTAGAATTATAAAATATTAATATGGATGATCCGACAGATGGAAATCTGCGGTGAAGCCAAAAAGCGCAAGAGGTCAATTTTTTTCGATAAACCAATTCTTTTTTATAAGCATTCAAAGTTTGAATTTTGACAAAATACGTTAAAATCACGAAAATTCACAAATTATTTTAAGCTAGAAATTCATAAAAAATTTTCCTTTTATATCTAAGATTTGAAAATTTAATACAAGATTCCTTACAATTTTTTCAATCTTTATCACAAATAAAAAGTCCACTGGAAATTCAAATTAAATTTTTATGAGCATTTGAAATTTAAATTTTTACAACATTGGATTTCACATTTAGTGATTTTCTTATTTTGGTGTAACTCTAAAAGTCTAAAACAAATGACCGCAGATACTTGAAATTTTCACTGAATGTTTATATAGATATTTTCTATATTTGATAACATTTTCAAAATATTTAGATTTGTTTTGAGCTGTTTACTGATATTTAATTTTTCAACTTTTTTAGTTTTTTTTTCTATAAATATCGATAAAAATATATTTGTTCGGTAGAAAAGTTTGAATATTTAATACATAGCTCCTGTCATATTTTTACAATAGCAATTGAAAAATAAAAGAAGTGCGTAGTCACAATTTTTTTTTACAAGCATTCAAAGTTTGAATTTTGACAACATATGTAAAAATTACGAAAATCACGAAAATTCGCAAATTATTTCAAACTAGAAATTCATAAAAAATTTTCTTTTTAAATCTAAGGTTTGAAATTTTTTAATAATCTATAATATATCCTAGACAGATAATGAGATAAACCGTCTTCGCTCATAATCGTTTTTCGTATACAATGATATAATATCATTGGATTCAAATTTAATTCCATCCATTACAGTAACCCACTTGTAACCTACTGTACAGCAGAGCGACATCCACGACTTACCCGCCTTTTTTAATTTTATAGTTTGCCATCGGCAATCCAGTTTTCCGATACAATTCCGATAGCCCATCGATCATCACGTTTTAAGTGTTTTAACAGTGATCACGATATTAGCATTGATTATAAAAACTACAGGACAGACGAACATTTGATAATAGCTCAGAAAACGGTCTCAAAAGATAATCTTCCATAAGATCGTGGCACAGAGTAATTCTGCGATTGTGATAGTACTTAAATGGAGGGAGAATGTTTTGTATTTGTGTCGGTACTCGTTGTTCGTTAATCATTTGTAAATTTGCAATAAATATTTTTCAAATTTTTGTTTTTTTATTAATTTAATATCAATATATTATCTACGACAGACTGTAATACTGTATGCTAATTGTTCATCACTGAATTTTTTTAATAATTATGCAAACCATTTAATTATTATTTTATACCAAGGCAAATGTTTACCTATAAAATAAGTTAAAACCAGTAAACAAGCAAAATAATTATTAATTATAAGCAACATTCAACTGTATATAATGATCAGGCAGTAAAAATATTTTAACACTTTCAACGCCGCGCGTGATTTTGGCAATTATACCGCGACGCCGCGTTGTTTATCCCGTGACGCGTTTACGCGTCAATGGCATTAGAAGCATAACTCTATTAATTCGTAAAATTGAAAAACATTTTAATATTACTTTTTAACAGCTTTATTGTTACCTTTTATGTATAAAATACTTAGACAGTGCATACACATGTTATATGACATATAATATATGAATATAAAATTTCCTAATACAAAATAATAACCATAAAATTAATCGAAAAATGTGTAATAAAATAAAATAAAAATCTGTTTATCATAATTATATCATAAAACTGTAATAAAATAACTTACCGTCAAAATAATTATGAATTGCTCTAGTTGTTTGATAAAACAAAATATGCAGGCGTCCGTTACAATTGCGTAAATGACGCGAAATGAAACAAATTAAATAGTGGCAAAGTAGCTATATTGCATGATACAGTATGTTACAAATGATATAATAGTTGTTATAATTTGTAAATAATTAATATCAGTAAAAGAACTCATAATAACATAACATAATATACATAATATACACCCTGTATACGTGCATATACATCGTTTTGGGAAGGCTGTCAAAAACAACGATTATCAGTATCTAAAAATAGCGAAAACTCAAACCAATTATAGTTTTAAATATAGAGTTTATTGTCTATAGCCTGTGTACATTTCAGAGTTTATTAAAATAAAATCGATTAAATTATGGAGGATACAAACGTACATGTTACTGACGCGTAAACGCGTCACTGGCCCAATGGAATAAACTCTGTTGACGCGTATACGCGTCAGCGGCGTTGAAAGTGTTAAACCATGTCTAAAAACGATGAAAGTGTTTCTAAATACTTCAGTTCTGATCCGGTTCTAAACAGGAAACGATTGGATGCGCAGTTCTACGATGTACCGTGTGAAGAATTGGCCATGAGTTTACTGGGTAAAGTACTTGTCAGACGACTGGATGACGGCATCATTGTTAGGGGTAGAATTGTTGAAACAGAAAGCTATCTGGGCCATGAAGATGCTGCTTCCCAATCATTTAAAGGAAAAGTCACGCCTCGAAATGAACCTATGTTCATGAAACCAGGAACAGCTTATGTTTATATGACATATGGAATGTACCATTGCTTTAATATTTCAAGCAAAGGTATTATTAGTTATTAAATTGTTACAACCACATTATTGATTACAATTAAAAACTGTTTAATCTTGATAGGAGATGGTGCTGCAGTTTTGTTGAGGTCAATAGAGCCTTTGGATAATTTGGACACTATGATATCTCTACGAAAACAATTTAGGAAATGCACAAAAACAGTGATGATGAATAAAGATTTGTGCAATGGCCCTGCAAAGTTATGTATCAGCTTTGGGATTGATATAAAATCTTGTAATAAACAAGATCTGACTTCATGGGATGGAATGTGGGTAGAAGAAGATGAAAAAAGTAAATTAATCGACACAATTGTTTGCTCACCGAGAATAGGTATTAAATGTGAAAAAAAATGGCAAGATAAATTCCTAAGGTATTATATTCGTGATAATCCTTGTGTTAGTAAGATAGAAAAAACTAAAATGAATGAATTGAAATATTCACAAATTGCAAATATTAAATAAAAATGACCTATAAATACATATTGATTAATAGGTAATAACTTAAGAATAATGTAGTATCCTATTCAAACATCTTTGTTTTTATTTTTATTATTAAAAAATGTTAGTTTATTACCTACTGGGTATTACTTAATCAATTAAGTAGTAACTAATAGTTTTTTTGACAAGCATAAGAAATAAATCAAATTAGTTAAGTTATTTAGTTCTAAAAATAATCATTGGACCTGAGTAAAATATTTGATATCTTTGATCTTCTATACCATGTTGAAAATACTGCCCCATACTGTTTTCACAATACTATTTCAGTATTTCATAAATTATACATAAACATCAGCTCAATCTGAAGTATGATAATAATACTTTTTTGTTTATTCAATGGTTAAACATTATTCACTTATATTAACATAAAAATCAGCTATATGTTAATAATTTTTAATAAAAATGCACATAATACATATTGATATTATTTTCAATTGATTCACCTTTGATACTTTTTTTTGAGCTTATTGTATTTTTTATTGTTGATGTATGCATTTTTTTGTATGTATAATATAGTCAAGATCTGAAATTAATAGTTTTGTTCTATCTTTCTGTTACCTTAAACAATTTTCTAATAAATCAGAAAAAACATATCAACAAAACAATGTTTAATAAATAACAAATAGTTAAAGTTTTTTTTTTACATATTATGTTAAAGTATTGAGCATTTATTATAAAATACATATGTATGTAATTGTACAGAAAGATAAATCAACAACAATTAATACTATAATATTATATACCTATAGTATATCAAATTATGTTAAATAAATAACAAGAAAATGGTAACAAAAACATCAACAATGACAAACATGAAACAATATTTTATCACAAAATAATCACCAGACTGTATTTATGAATAATTTACTGATACTTAAGTTATTACTCAATATTAATTAGTCATAACACTCAGTTAAAAGCTAGTAGCTGCACTTATTCAAAATGAGAAACAGTGGCGTTGCAGAGTTTTAGACCATTGAAATTGATAAAATATCAATGTTTAAAGTCATTTTTAAACATTTTCTACTCTTCCTTTTCGCTTGGGTTCTGTTTTCTCTTGACATTGAGCTAAAGATGGCTATCATGAAAAAAATACATTAAGTTTAAAAATAATTGTAAACATAACTATTTAGACTGAAATTATAAATATATATAATATATACCAGAGGGTGATCCATTTAAGAGGGTACACTAATTATCTTGAAAAATAAAAACTTTTAGGCTTATATTTTTCTAAAACTGTATAATATTTAAATTTTTTTTCACCTTTATATTTATTGGTGAAATCACTATCAACTTTTGATTTACAAATGGTAACATATAATTAAAATATGATAAATTAATTCATCTTTTTCCTAATGTTAACATTTAAATGTTTAGTTTATTGGTTTGTGAGACACAGCTCCTCAAAGTATTGGTGGTTTTTACAATTTTTCCAATCATTACAAACACCAGGGCTATAGATAAATTTGATATTGCTGAATTCAAGGTAACAAAATAAATAAAAATTAAAGATTACTATTGTACTTTGAACCCAAACTACTCATTTATTAACTTATCGACCAATTGGATTTATTTTATTACTTTGGATTCAGCGATATTGAATTTATCACTAGCTCATGGTATTTACAATTATTGAAAGGATAGTAAAACCCACCAATACTTTGAAGAGCTGTATCTCACAAACCAATTAACAAAAAATAAAAATTTAAATACGTAAATTCATGAAAAGAATGATTTTAATTATATGTTACCATTTGAAAATCAAAAGTTGATAATGGTTTCACCAATAAATATAAGGGTGAAAAAAATTTAAATATTATTCCGTTTTAGTAAAACATAAACTTAAAATTAAAAAAAAAAAATTATAGTTTTTAATATTTTTCATAATAATTAGTATACCTACTTAAATGGATCACCTTGTATAACCTAACTTAACCTCACCTTTTGAGCGTTTGAACATTCTGGATTATTTATGCTTGTCGTGCAAGGTGATTGGTCTCTGGAGTGTGTTGCGCTGCCACAATTTGATTCTGCACTACATTCATCACCTAAATAATTAAAATTTTTACTTAAAAATGTACACAAATTTAAAAAAATAATTTTTTCCTTTACTATTTCTAGATCTCATAGAAATAGGACATGGCATAATAACATTAGACGTATGTACTGGAACATCAGTGAAGTGGCTTCTTAGATTGTGTTCTAAATAAATGTTATAAAAAGTTAGGAAAAAAACCTTAAAATATATAAAATATACACCAACTTTGTTTTAGGGTATTATTACAAGGTGTATAATTTGTTTCACAGCTAGTCATTTCTAATAAACTTGCAATTTGATTTAGTTGTTTTCTTCTTGCTTTAATCCGACCATTCAATAATCTAGATATAAATAAATTCAACATTTGAAAACAAAAAAATGTTATATTAGTACTCAGTCAATAGGTAATAAGTAATAATATGTTACTTTTGTCTTGCAGCATTGCATCGAATATGATCATCAAAAATTAATTTCATTGTGTTTGTTGTTTTATATTTTATATCATGCATAGTAATGTGCAAAGTTTTTGTTTCGTTGTCGATTTTAGTAACCTAAATATTAAGATTATAATCATATAGGTATATCTTTTTTTAATTGTTAATAAACTAATTAAGCTTTTACTTCAGCATCATGAAGATAACAAGACAATTTGCAAACACCCCAGCCAAGGAAACGACTATGTGGCTCAACTAGTACTAATTGGCTACTAATGATTGATAGATACCGTCTTGTTTTTGCACCATTTTCAGCAATTATCATACAAGTAATTAAATCATTCCCATCTAAAATTTGAAATATATAAAATTATTGTTTTGAAATAAATATAAACATAAATTGACAAATGAGCACTGAGTTGGTAAGAATAAGTCAACATTTTTACAAATTACAATATTCCATACTAATTTTAAAATAGCTAATTCATCAAGCAATTATTGAGAGAATTGATAAAACATTTTATTTATATTACATTTGTCTGAACTAAAATGTTGTTAATAATTGTTACAAACACGATTAAGTTAATGGATTTTTAATACAATATAAAGTTTATTAGTATGGCATACTAATAAAATCAATTATAAACTTCATCATAAACATGTCTTCGAGCTTTGGCCATTCTTAAACAGGCAAACCTTTCAAAGCAGACATATTATAACTAATTTGCATCAATTACATAACATGATTATATACCTATGAAATTAACTGTTAACACTACACAATATTATTTTTTTTATAGTTATCAGTGGTGCTGATGTCAGTTTAAAATGGTATTGCAGATGTCTACACTATTTTTTCCCCCAAAACCCAAATAAACCCACAAATCTGTTAGGTAAAATATCTACATCTTTATAGTACAGACATATATTTATAATTTAAAATTCCTTACTCAAATTGATCGGAGTATCAAATACAAAACACTTAGTTCTATCAACTAAAGGTAATTGTTTTTCTTCCTTTCCTTCAAATGTCATTAATAAATTGCGTATATTAAGAAAAGCACAGATAAAATGTCTTGTTCTTTCAACCTAAAAAATAATGATAAAATAATTAATTTACGTAGTATATTTAAGAGAATTGTAAATACATTTAAATACCAATACATATAATTATTCAAATTATATGCAGAATAAAAGTTAAAATTTAGATGGTACATACATCTCCACATGGTAAACGTTTTGAAAGTGATATTCCTGTCATGGGAGAATGTACCGGTGGAAGTAATAACGTAGAATCACTTAAAAGTCTTTGAACATTAAGTATCTCCTTATGCATTTCATTATATTCATCTTCAAACAGTTCTAAAAACATTTCTTCTTTCTGTAAAATGAAAAACTACATTATTTTCTTTCACAATTTCAGTTATAAATAAATATAATTGATAGTACTGTGCTTACTTTAAAAAATTGTCTAAGAAGTGGTAAAATCTTTTCTTTAGCGTTAAGAATAATAGCAATATGTCTGTCTGATATAAATACCTGTTCCTTATGAATAGTTAGTTTTTTTAGTAGTTTTATGGTCATTTCTAATGTAACTGAACGTACATAAGAAACTAGAAAATAAAAGGTGGTCAATTTATAGATATATTTAATATTTTAGATCACATACCAGGTTCAGACGCAGCTGTTATTATGTTAATTAGTTTATCTATAAGTTCACTTCTTTCATCACAATGAACAAATGAAGAATTATTTTCACTTTTAATGGGAGTTAAAAATCCTTCATAATACTCTTTGGAAAGACTTGAATTTTCTGATATAGCATACAATAAACATACACCAAATAATGCAGAACTGTCCGATTTTTCGATTATCAATTGATTATATATAGATTCTAAGCACCGACTACGTACAGAATCAGCTAAAAAAATTAATTACAAATCAAATCAAAATATATTATTTTTAACATCAGTCTTAGAATAAATGCAAATGTAAAGAAAAGGAAAGGATTATATGAGAAGAGACAAAATAGACAATTATATGAAAATAGCTGTTGTGACTCATGCATAAAGGAGAGGTGGGGTTAAAAGCCATTAGAGGCACAGGAGAAAAATACCCATCCCATATAAAATAAAGGGAAGGTAAAGAAAAAGAGAAGAATTATAATTACTTTCATTTTTTGATAAAAGTATTTCTTTTTCTTCATCTGTAATGTTCATACATGTTAACGATTTGAGATCAAAAACATCAGTTGATTCAATATCTGCTTTTTCTTCATTTTCTTTTTCTGGTAATACTGATATTTCATTTTGTAATTTGGGTTTCTCAGAAATCTAAGCAAAAAAATATAATTATAGTATAAGAGTAAATGATTAAATGTTCAATAAAAACTACTTGGTTTTTTGAAGAAAAATTGCTTTCCAATAAATACTTAGCTAATGGTGTGACTAATTTAGACTGATGAATAATTAAAAAAACTTGTGTAAGTAAAAATAAACATATATCACTATTCATCAATGGTTGTTGTTTTACAGCATCTACAAACTATAATATAAGTAATTCATATTAATTATGTGATATTTTAATAAAACATATAGAATTAAATGTTCTTAAATATTTAAATAACTTTTATTTACCTCTTCTGTTTCAACAATAATATATTTGTCTGGTGGTGCTAATGAATGAATATAATAAGGCACAAATAGTTTATCCATTAAATGATCAACAAGAACTTCATTTAACATATCAACATTTGAGCTTAAAATATCATTCAAATAATGTAAATCGTCAAGATGAGAACTGACAAGATCTGCAAGTTTAACTCTATACTGATCTCTAAAGACAAACAAATGTTTGATAAGAGAGAATTTTATAAAGAAATAAATATCAGAAAAAAACTTACAGTATATTTTTTTGAGTATCGACATCAATTGGTTTGGCTCTTGCACTAGCATCTAATTCTAAAACGTGTTTACCCATAAACCAAACCAAGTTTCCAAAATATGGAGCACAAGTTTTATCTCTAATAAATCGTAACATGCTTTCATCTTCAACTCTGTAAACATTTAGAGTCAATGTACGTACATATGTACGTACCATAGAATCAGGATGGTTAAAAAATTTAATTGCTTCTGTATAAAGAGGAAAATCGTTGGTTGTCTATGAGTTATAAATAAAAATAAAAATTAGGATTAAAAAATTGCTGAACTTTTATATATAACATATTACCTCATTATAGAAAAAGTGAATGGTGTTTAAATTCAGTTTAAAAGATAATGTTTTTAAAAAAGATATGTAATAAGCTAAAACATCCTCATCAGAGAAATCCAGCTTATTTATTATTATGCTATTAACATGGTTATTGCTTAGTAAATAATCTAGAAATAAAATAAAGTATTATTGGTTTGGTCCATTAAAAAAATTCTGTTAAAAACTAACACTTACATAAAGCAGTCTTATTTTTAATATTTTCAAATATAATATTCAGTGTTTGAAGCAATTGAACACAGACATAATTCCCACATTTCTGGTTCAAGATAAGTAGAAAGTAATTGAACATATTATTTTCCAAAAAGAACCTATAACATGTGTAATAATTTACCATAAATATAAATAAAGATATTTAAAAAATTTAATTTACAATAGGTATAATAATTTTTTTTTAATTTTGTCTTATAACAAATTCATATAATTTGGTAGGCAATATTGACAAACTCAGTGTTTCAGGAGTGACAGATTTTATTCATATAAATTAATATTTTATTTAACATGACTGTCAAATACTTTATATTAATTTTATTGATTTAACAAGAAAGTAATTTTACCTTACTAAAGCTACATAATTTTTAAATATTTTTTAAAGTCAATGTCATTCATTCAATAGTATTACCAAGTTAATATATTTTTTTCTTAATTAGTACAGTTTATTTTTGAGGTCAAATAGTATATGGCCTTGGCAATCATTAATAATGTTGTACACATTATTTATACTTTATAATAAAATATACTGCTTAACATGGTGTAGTTTAACATAACATTGAATTATTTTATTGGTTAATTTATTGCAATTAGCTGTATTAATTTTAATTTGACAAGAATATTAATCTAATTCATATTTAATAATAATCATTAAAATATTAGGCATAAATAAGATTATACTTGGTTGACAAACTGCTTAACAAGGCATATTAGATAATAGCACTGAGTAAATACTGTAATGATCAAAATATATCAAAAGATTTTGTAATGCTACTGTGAAAAAAGATTTTCAAGTTTTCATTCATTAGTGATTAATGATTATATATTTAAAACAGAATAGATTATTTAACATTTTATTCATAAAAACCACTAATAATAACAATAATAAATAAAAATGTGAAATTTTGAAATATGTTATAATAGAATCTATTAATTTGAATAATATGATGACTACATTTGAATTAAAAAATAATTAATTAGTCATCATTATTGTTTGTGTATAGATTGCCTACTATGTGTCATTATTCACTTTGTTTGTAAAACAATTACCTATAGGTTTAAATAATTTAAAATTAAAGTAAATTTTCTCAAATGAAAAACAAATTTCAATCATTTAATTATTAGTCATTAAAAATGAGCAAAAACAAAAACATTACCTAGTATATGATTGTTTGAATGGTTTTCTTGTAGTAATATAGATTTAATATTCTGTAATATAAATTTAATAGGTAACCTACCTACATATATGTATTATGCAATTTAAAATTTAATTGATCTGTGTACTTGTTTTATATGTACAAGTTTCAGTACTATAATAAGCATTTAATTACTCAAATACTGCTGGATTATTTTGATCACCCCAAATCAAAATTTCGGCCATACTCCTGAATGATTCAACTAACAATGTGCGATTGGTATCCACAACATTTTGGTTTTTGCTTAATACTGTATAGATATATCTGTAAACAAAATTACACATAAACAAAAATGTCTTACAACAGATACTTATGGTATTTTAGACAATAGAAATTACTTGAGATATTCTAACGAGTGGAGGTTTTCAGGTTTTACCAATTTTTTTGAACGAAACATATTATTTGGAGTTTGAGTGTCTATAATTAGTACCCAATTATGTAATTATTCATAAATGTTCAACCTTGGTGCAAATCATTGAGCGATTCGAGTATCTCAATAAAAATGTATCCTGGTGTAAATAGATCTGAAAACGAGAATAATTTTTATTGTTCAAAACGATATCAATCTGAATAACGTCACATTATTATGATGACACAACGTTGAGAATGATATTATTATTGTTAATTATGGACCATCGGACCGCGGTCCAGGACACTGCGTTGTAACTTGAAAAAACTTATAATAAATAATATTATAATAATATCAAATTCAAAACAATAACATTCCTATCACGGTGGTGGAAACGGGTTATGGCGCGCGGGCGTGCGAAACGTACTCGCTGATTAGGGAATTGATAACAGATATTGTGCAACTGTGCGAGACGTCAACTTTTACCACCTTTTACTTTCGACGCCGCGGCTGGTCCGTGCCACTTCGAGGATTGAACAGCTGATCAACAAACTATTTTTCAAAATCGTTCATATCATAAGTTGTTCAAAAGCAAAAAAATAAAACCAATAAACAGTTAATCTTAATCATATCTTTGACCGGATGAGGTATTGTTTTGAGATGATCGAAGCTGTAGTTGGCAGTTATTAGTATGACAGTTGTAAACTACCACGATGGTCTAGGATTCTGAATTCTGATTTCTAAATTTCTGATAGGCGATAGCCAAACACTCTCGGTCGAACGGACAGACGACCGTTTCCGCCATGACGTTTCTTCCATGAGAAATGGTTTTTTATGCTTTTTTTTTTTAATTATTTTATTTACCGTGGGTGGAATCACTGGAATGTCCTTGCACTTGCTAAGCCCCGAAATCACGACGTCCGACGACGACGGCGGCCACCAGTTTTGATATTTTTCGATGTTTGGTTCCCACATCAATAAAAATCATTTGGCGGCCAATAAAAACGATTTGTACATGTTAAACGATCACCAGACAACGTGCACCGCGATTTCCCGGTAGGTAGTGTTCGGTTTCGGGTCGGCCGCGCAAAATGCAAGCCATCAAGTGTGTCGTAGTCGGCGATGGGTAAGTCTTATTACGTTCTATATGACACTTCTATTGTGTATGTATAATTTGTGTATATTTGTTTGTGTTGTATGTGAAAAAAAGACAACCATCTCCTTCCAACTGGTCCCATCCCTGTCTACACGCCCAACGACAACTGTCTCATGTATGCCAGTCCCTGTTATCTTGATAGGTTTTGGTAGGTATGTTTCTTAAGGATTCCACATTTATGTGCATAAGTTAGTGAGAACGATCATCATACTCTATACTGTATCTGGCTGCTGATTTTGATACCAAACTAGGGATATTTCTGTCCATTTGTAAGCGTGTGATCAATTGTAAATCTTATCATCAGTCACATAATATGACTCTCTTTTTGCTTCCATAACATTACCTACCTATCTATCCACTATGTCTCAAAATATATGATACTTTGACAGTAGTTATTTTAATATTGTTTTTCCATCCTTCAATACTCAATTGTTTGTATTAAACAATGTCATGCACACCTGTTTGATTTTTACACAAGTATACTATTATAATTTGTGAATTTGACAGATTTTTTTATTGAATTTATATTTATATACATAAATGGGTTTCTTATTAGTTTGAGCTCTTTACAGTATTATTTTGTTATTTTTACAGAGCGGTTGGTAAAACATGTTTGCTCATTAGTTATACCAGTAATGCATTTCCCGGAGAATATATACCAACTGTGTAAGTAACTTGCAATCTTTAATTAATCTTACAGGTGTCTTGTTACTTAATATGTATTTAATAAGGTAAATTATTACACTTAATTAATTTATCTGTATTAGGTACCATTATTGTGTTTTTGAAATGGTTATTTTTTATAAAATTACAATTATATTGGTTGTAACCAGTAGATTTTAAATTTTAAATACTTTGAATATATGACCCAGGTATTAATATTTTAATACAGATTCTATGCTTTAGTTTATTCAATGGGGTACACATTTACATGGTTGTAATAATATATGTATATTAGATACAACCTGTTCTGATTATGTGTTATAATTAAAGTTAACAAAATACTTAATAATAACAGTTCAATTAATAGATGCCTAAACATTTTTATTATTTGAAAGTATAATATAGTGTTTATATTTAAATTGATAAATTAGAAATATTCAAGTCACAAATTTTGTTTACCTAACTTTTTTTAAATTTGAATAGGTACATTCATGTGTAAAATTCTCCACAGATACCAATATATAATTTTTTTTTAAATTTGTTACACTAACTAACTTTATCTGTTATCGTGCTGATTTATCTGCGTACTTAATTACATTTTTTTAAATTTTATATTAAGCATGCATCTATAGTTAAAATTATTTAATTTTAGATTTGACAACTATTCGGCCAATGTTATGGTTGATGGGAAACCTATAAACTTAGGATTGTGGGATACTGCTGGTCAAGAAGATTATGATAGGCTTAGGCCTCTTTCATATCCACAAACAGTATGTTCATTTTTATAATATATTTTATTTCTAATAAATTTAACAAATAAAAGATGTCTTGACATATTTATAACTTGGATTATTTTATTTTTCTTAACAGGATGTGTTTCTTATATGTTTTTCACTAGTAAATCCTGCATCATTTGAAAATGTGCGGGCGAAAGTAAGATAATAATCAAAATTTTTCTTCGATATATATTTAACTAAATTAATACATTATTTCAGTGGTATCCTGAAGTTCGACATCATTGTCCAAGTACACCAATTATTTTAGTTGGTACAAAACTTGATTTACGAGAAGATAAAGAAACAATTGATAAACTGAAAGAAAAAAAGTTAACTGCTATTACATATCCACAGGTACATATTCATACTAATAACATTGTACTAACCTATTTATTTTTTAAATATTTATTTTTAGGGTTTATCAATGGCCAAAGAAATTGGAGCAGTGAAATACTTGGAATGTAGTGCTTTGACTCAAAAAGGTCTAAAAATTGTATTTGATGAAGCCATTAGAGCAGTTTTATGTCCTGTACTGCCAGTTAAGCCAAAACGTAAATGCACAATAATTTAACAATCATGACTATGTTGTCACTGGTGAGTTAATTTATTATCTTATAATCTAAATTTTTTAGCTGAGAATTTTGTACTATTAGACTATAATGTTTTAATTAATCTCTTTGAAATATAATATATGATATAAATTAATTATTGCAATGTGTATTATAACAAAAAAATAATAGTCGTTTTCTTAAAAAAAATTAAAAATTAGAATTAATAATTTTTCTGGTACTTTTATAAAATTTAGGTTTATTTTATATGATATTTATGAAATGTATAGGGACTTTATATCCAAATGGAGGATTGTCCAAGACTGATAACTGTCAGTTCACCGATCGATACACATTTTGTTGGTGTATAACAACTAACAAAAACAAAAGTTCTTCCTGCAAAGTAATAGAGCGCACATAATAATTAAATTATGTAATATAAAGTATGATAAGAAATTTATATATTAACTAGGGACCTATAATGCTGTTGAACAAACTTATGGCCTAATTTTATAGTCTAATCATGTAATCTATATAGCTTTATAATTTTTATAAAAATAATATATATATATTTGAATAATCCATAAGTTAATTAATTCTCTAATTGTAAATTAATACAAATCAATTTTCATTGTGAATTTTTTTTTAAAAATTATATTACAATTATTTTCTATTAAGTTGCTTGGTGCTACTTACTTTCTGTATCTTTTAATATCACTTTATTTTTTTTTTTACTCTCTAATGACATTGCCACTAATGAATTACTGCTTATGGTAATAGTTCATAATTAACCTAAAAAACAAATTCTACAATATAATACCATCATACATTTTGAATGCCTTATAGTTACATGATAAATTGGGTGATGTTGGCAATTTTTTCTCAATTGTAAAAATGTAAGCTAAGTGATGTAATATTGTTACAGTTCAATAGTAGCATGGTTATTTTAAGTTAGGCTGTAATCAAAAAATTATTTATTTATGTCTTAAGCTTTATGGATTTACAAAATAAGCACTGTGTGCTTATTATTATTCTCAATTATTTATCATGTATAACTGACATAAATGCATTTTCCAGTGGTTTAGAGTATAAAATATTGTGTATATAGAAATTATATGAAATGTGTACAAAAGCAACAAAACCTATAGTATCATTTTGTAATATTTGTTATATCTAAAAAAATCAGAATTTTAATGTTATTTTTACTGAGTTTCTTTATAAAATGTTGTTGGACCTACTAGACGCATGATATTTATTTATATATAGTCATGTGTTTTTTTTTTTTGTACGATATTCATTTTTTTTTATTCATTTATTTTAACCTTGTAATTTCTAAATAAATGATATATCTTGTGTAAAAAAAAAGTTACTTTTATTTTTCAACCCCATGTTTATGACTTAAAAGAGTGTAGTCATTACTTTCATAAATAAATGATGTTTTATTGCATTTTAAATTTATATTTTTTATTAATAATTGAACATTTGTATTTCTTCTTTATTGATGTCTATTATATTTAAGAATGCATTACTATCCTTTATACCTTTATTAGCTTATTATGATCGTAGATCTGATGCGAATTATTTCTATTTGTAACTGTTAATTAGCAAAATGTATAAAATTAATTAATTTGGGACCAGTTAAAAATGTTTGTTTGTTTACTAATCGAAATCATGGGAAATTAATTTGTTTCATTAATCATTTACTATGATTTATATTACATTTTGCATAATATGTTAATAAATGACGATTATGTATATTATATAGATGTATATAAATATATATACTAAATAGACCATTGAATAATCATTTTAAGCTATTACAATTTTACAAGTCTCAAATAACATTATAGCCAATAAGGATTCCATTTTTTTTTATATATACATATTATATATATTATTTATTACTAATTATTATTTATATTATTTTTAAATTAGTTATTTATTTTGTTACTTTAAATCAAATTATTTGTTCTTTGTACCAATACGATTAAAATTTTTAATTTTCATGTTATTAACTTATCAAATAAATATAAAACGTACTGAAATCTAGATCAGTTTTAAAATTTTAATATGTTTAAAATATTTAATTTACCTGTAATCTGTACCCAAATCATTTGTATTAAAACAACAATTAATTTGGGTTTAACATTAGTGATTAATCTTGTAAATAATAGGTTTTCAATTCAGTTTAAATAATTAATAATTTTTTTTTGATAAAGTATCTTCAATGGCTAAAGTTTATATTTTTTACTTTAAATTAATTTTTAGGAGTATATGTAGTTTTATCAAAATGCCTAAAAACAAATAGTTATTATTTATTATATAATTATGTAAACTTGGATCATTTTTACGCGAAGAAAAACAGATCTCCTTTTGAAAGATTTATTATTCTTTCTATTTGATTTCTTCATGCATAATGCACGAATAATAACGTTAATAATTTTAGACAGTGATCATACTGTTAATTTTTTCAATAACGCCTAATCGTAACAAATAATACATGATATTTACAGTATACAGTTCTTAGTCCAATTATAGTTGTTTAGTTATGCTATTATGATATTCACTAGTAGATGATTTTTAATTAAAATAGTGACATACACATACACACATGACACACGCATAGATTGAATATTGATCATTGGGTATTTAGAAAATGTGTAGCATACTTCAGCTCAAGACAAGGTATAGTTTGTATTGTTCTTTTAAATTTTTAAAATAATGATAAATCATTCCTGATTTTTCTGATAGTTCTGACTTTCTACAAAGGCCTCAATTTCCTAAATGTCGTATTAACAAAAAATAAAAATGTATTAAATATTAATAGAAATTGGAATATGCAAATATTAAATGATGGAATGCTAGTACCAAATCTTAAATTAAAATGTTAGTTGTTAAAGAATTAATTAAATTGGAAGGTTTTTAAATATAAATAAAAATTATAGAAACTGATACAAGTTCATCATAATCCAATGTTAGACGATTTATTATTTCCAGTGTGAGAAATGTATTGCTGCATGGTCTACATCCGTTTTTTCTTTTCATTATTTAATCTCATTCAAAAAAAAATCAAAACGACAATCTGTTACAATTAGTGTTGTGCTAGCGTGCTACGTATTTATTCTCCAAATATGTATCTATTAACGCTAGTGTTCGACGTAGT
Organism: Diuraphis noxia; assembly: GCF_037042655.1. NCBI lineage: Eukaryota > Metazoa > Arthropoda > Insecta > Hemiptera > Aphididae > Diuraphis > Diuraphis noxia. The sequence continues at coordinate 84,711,878 of NW_028301712.1, forward strand.
ACAATAATATTCGTTTCCTATTTCCGGTTTAAGATATCTATTTACAGTGAACTAACTAATTTGAAGCTTGTCTATAGTTGTACTATAATAATATTGTAAATTGTTTTGATTCTGAAGAACGCCGTGTTCGGAAAGTAAAACATTAATGTATAAATCTTAAGTTTTAACCTATTTAGATGTCGATTCCAAAATTGAAATAAATTTGGAACAAATGTAATAATAAGAATAATTTTTATGTTTATTATTTAGTAGGTTATTTATGTTTAAAACAACATCTCGCATTTCACGAGGGCCTTATGTGTTGGGAACCGCCACTTGTCACCATCACTTAAAAAAAATAATGGTTTCAAACTATAAAGCGACTCTTTCTGATTTATTAAATGAGGATCTCTACCTACACATTTACCTACCTACTATAATTTCGTTTATTATTTGCCATCTGTTCCACACTAAAACATTCCATACAACATCAAAAAGACAAAAATCTATAGATGTCACTTATTAATTATTATATATTATATATTATAATATTATAGGTGTATCTACATTATAAATTATCGATATTGATATATGAAAATAATAATCAAAAATCACTTGTAGAAATGTAATTATATTATTATGTCTATACAACATATTTAGGTTAGGTCAGGTTTAGTTTTTCTTTTTATGAAAAGTGTAGTATCTTTTTACAGCAGTTACTATAAAAACCAATAAACATAAACATATTATATAGGACTCGGCCAAAAATAAAAACACAATTTAGACTTAAGAGGATATACATTTTCTTAAGTAGGTACCTATCTAAATTTTATACACATATTTATTAAATAGTAAATAAATTGAGCATCTTAAAAATCGTATAAACTCATTAAAATAATAAGCGTCGTCCACATACACGTTCTATTTGAGAAAAAAAAAACGATTGACGTTCGCGTATCGTTCACTAACTATGAACGTCGTATAAACTTGTGTGAACTTGTGTTCACAAACGACGTTCTTTCCAAACACTGATTGTAAGTGTACAATATTCGGTCATTGCCATTGCAGTCGACTTAAATGGGCGTGTACACTTATTGTGCCGTATAGAGATTGACATTTTTTTTTTGGTATAGATGAAATACTGAAACTAGTGATTTTCTTTGAGATTTATTCGCACACCCGCCTAACCATCTCGTAAGCCCTATGTCCTTACAAGTTACAATCGAATCGGACAAATATTTCTGCAGTTATACCATTTTATCAACGAGGCGTCTTTGGCATCTCATCTTATTTAAATATTATAAAATCGAGTTCGCTCGCGGTGGAATTTTCGGATTACATATTATTACTACTTACTACTAATCAGCATTCACACCACCCGAAGGTGAAACGGCTTAGTAAAATGTATCAATTGAACAAAGCATTTCACATAATTCGGAAATATTTTTCGAACATATTATAATTTATTACCTATGATATAAGCATTATATCATAGGTTAGGTAATCATTAATAATCATAATCCGTTCATGTTACGAGATAATGAGACGGCAACAGGAATCGTTACACGCAGCAAATTACAATATAGGTAAAAGTACCTGTGCTACTTAATCAATTAATTAAATAATAAATTTTATCACTGTTTGGGTACCCGTATAATAATTTTGTAATACCGCAACTTGTCTTTAATTCTGTCTATGATAATCTCGATGATAATTATGAAAACTGGATATTATTCTGTAGCAGGGTTCTGTGCACAGGACCTACCTAAGCAACGTAACTATAAAATTATAAATTAAAGTTACAGAATTATATTTTTACTTTTTACATTTGTATATAATGAGAAAAAAATATTATTTTATATTTATCTACACCCGACGATTAAATAGTTTCTTTTTTTATTATTATCATTAAAATGCTCATTGTACCACCTATAACTCACAAGTCACAATCTACAATACAATAAGATATTTAGTAGGTATAGGTAATAACTGAAATGTGCGAATAATGTAAACAACTTGCATTAACAAAAAATGGTTTACTAAGCCATTTTTAGCTATATTAATGCAATGTTTTATAGATCCAATGTCAATCCTTATACATTATTTATAAAAATGCATAATTTTCATTTTCTACAGTAGTGTAGACCGGAAATTGTTCATACAATCGGTACACGTACCTATAATAGGTGCTATTTGTCCGATCGAATATGAAGGTACCTAGTAATTGGTTTAAACCTACTTCAACTTTCTTATACTGAGTAGGTACCTACTTGGTAATTTCTATTACAATAAATTTGTTTCTGAAATACCTATGTAGGTATAGGTAGTTAGTATTATATACTCATGTATAGCCATATAGGGTGTAACAGAAAGACCTGACCAAAAAAAAAAAAAAAATTATGCCAATTCATAGTATGACAATTTTTTAAAATATTATATGATGAATAAATAATTTATGAAATATACTCAATACTCATGTCAGTAAATTCATAAAAATCATATTTTTTTTAAAGTTATTGCGTTCCAAATTCATTTAACTAAAAAAAATAAGCTACTTGATTTAGATAAATCTTTTTACCATAAAAATTGTTCTTATAATCAGATTCATAAATTATTTTGAATTTATCCAAAATTTTTTTTATTAAATTAATTATTTTTATTTTCAGTACTAAAAAACAAAACATAAAAAGTGTATTATACATGTAGTAGTGCTAGGTTCACTTAATGAACAAAAAAAAAAAACATTAATGTGAAAAAAAGTTAGTACAAATGTTAGTTCAATCAGTTACACCTTGTATACAAGGGTAGGTACTGACTACTGAATACTGATCTACAAGTCCAACTCACAATTTACATAGGTACATAATATACCAACAAGGCTACGAATACTTTTAGTTTAAACTTTAAGATCATTATTTTCTATAATTTTATTGTATTCCACGTTTTTATTTTTAGTTGATGATACAAAACTATTTCTTTCAAATTATTACAGGTAGTGGCGTGGGGTCACTTAACTAATGTTAAAATCTACATAACTAAAAAAAAAGATGTCTACTAAATTAATTTTATTGTTAGATATTATGCTTATATTAGTAGTATTAATCGATTTAATCGGCGTAACCTCAAATTGCATAAATTTATCAGTAGGTAAAATATATTAGTAACAGTATTAGGTACATTAAAATATTTCAGTGGTTTTGCACACTAATTTATTAGTTTATTACATTATGTTCGTTATCGTTACGCGTTAGTTATTAGTTTATTACTATCAGGGAGTGGTTTTGTTTGAAGTTTTTAGGTAAAGTCTCAAACCGTCTAGAACTGATATCAAATAATAATTATCTGCTTTGACCTCAACACAACTTTTTTATCGGTGCCACTGGATGACAGTAGACGTTTGAAATAAAAATATAATAATTACTTATTTGAATTCCCAGTGGAATGTAATCATGCAAAGTATCTATATGTAGTATACTTAGGTTAGGTTAACCTATATTTTCTAAGGTTTTAAAACTTCAAGTAGGTATAAACAACTGTGCCTAAAGGCACTAGGCACGCCATATGTACTGTTATAATTGGACTATAATTATTAGCGGGTACTGCATTTACTTTATAATATGTTATAATTAGGGCCCGGAAGTTCATGCATTTGCATGTTTTTAATGAGTGCATCAAAAAGTTGCTGGATGAGCTACAAATTTGAATCACAACCTGATGAGTTCAAAAATGAAATTTTAGTTTGCATATTTTCGCATATTTTGAGGTTTTTTACATAATATGCATATTTTAAAAAAAAATTGCATTTTATTGCATTTTACCTTTGATATTTTTTTTTTCATTAATATTTTATAGAAATTTCGGACTTTGAGTATAAAAACCTATTTAAAATTATACAGGTCGTACTTTAATTTAATATTATGTAATTACTAGGGCCCGGAAGTTCACACAAATTATGGTTTCTTAATATCAGCCATTAACAGTTTAGAAACTCGAGGAACACCCTTAGTTGAAGAAATTCAAATTGTAAATAATGTCATAAAAAAATTAAAAGAAATTAAAGTTCCAAAAGGCGTTATAATTTACAATAAATTGGAACAAGTTATTGAGAAAAACGAGGGGTTTAAGATACTGTCAACAATTTCAAAAGTCATGTCAGGAGAAGAAACAACAACAGATGGCCTTCCAGAGGATCTTCAAATTTCAGATTTCATACATTTCAAGTATGCTCCAATTTCTTCTGTTGATGTAGAACGGAGCTTTTCTCTTTACAAAAATATGTTGGCTGATAATCGCCGTTCATTTGTATTTGAAAACCTGTCAAAGTCACTGGTTGTAAATTGTAATTCCTAAAGTAAATATAACATAATATATACCATATTAATTAATAAATAAATTGTGCTTGTTTTTTCCCATATTTTAATTATTTTTTTTTTTACCAAAAACGAAAATAACTTGATGTTTTTTTTTTTTTTAAATGCATATTTAGCGCATATTTTATTGATCTTGAGCGCATATTTGCATGCATATTTTGATAGTTTTTTGTGCATGAACTTCCGGGCCCTAGTTATAATATTTATTATATTTAACGTGATCATAATTTTTTTTCTTCAAAGCGGGACACATGTACATTTTATTGAGAAAACCATAAAAATTTGCGTATATTTTTAGAACAAAAAAAACATTAATAATTGTTTCTATAAAAAATGACAACAGAAAAGCGCAGATAACATATTAATAATAATAGACTTCCAATAATCTATATGGACTATGGATTTTAGTGTTTTACAGTATATGTAAAATATGTAGTTGTACATAAACTGTAAACTGCATAGGTACTGTATAAAAGTATGATTGTAATATGTGATCGATAAATACCTATACTACAAGTCGACTTTTTTGAAAGTGAGGCATTTTTAGGTTCTTTGGGGACAGTGGGACACTTATCTCGAAAGCGGGTCTGTCCCGCATAAATCGGTCACGTTAATTATATTGCATGTTAGTAAAAAACTAAAAAAGAACTTTGGGATAATAATATCATATTTATCTAGTATACCAAGGATTGTTCAAAAATGATACAATATTATTAATTATAATGTATGATATGAAGTGATAACGATTATGTAATGATAGTGATTAATTTAGGACTTTTCAACGCACTTGCATCTTTTTCTTTGGAACATTTTACATGATGCTTTCCAACCTACAAATTTGTTTCAAGTACTCCGTGTTCTAATCACTTTTTTTTGGGGGGGGAGGGCATTTTTTTGCATTTTAGAGGATTTTATACTTTTATGGCATTTGTTGGCGTTTTTAATGTATTTCTTAATTTTTTAGGACATTTTTAATCTCGTTGAACAGATAAGTGCTACATATTATACAGTACTACACTATAAGTTGTATAAATTATTTTCTTTTTGAACTTAACATCAAGGAATCCGGTTTTAAAATAGAAAAAGGCTTGAAATGTTGAAATTAATCATTATATCACACCATAAAACCATTATGCGTGCACTGTTTAGTTGTGTTGCATATTACGTCGAAGGTATATTCCAGCCTGTAGGTGTATTTCACATGTTACACATTTTACGAATATAATTATGTCATTTCAATTATTAAATTTTATTTTTGGTTTAAACAAAACAAATATTAAAATTAAAATGCCTAAAGTAAAGTGTAATATAAATGCAATTTAAGGCAGAACTTCAATACAAAATATACATTTCTGCCGTGAACACAACGATGTTAGAGTCAACCTCAAACTAGCTGACAATCTCTACGAAGCTCTTGGTCCTGACCCCGACAACACTCAGAAGATATTTACCTTTTTAAAATTATCTAAATTATATAACCTAATCTAAACACACCTTCACACCCCAAGCTTGAATTGTATAAATATCCCTCCTTTTATCACCATATGTTAAATTTAACTTCAGCCAATAATCTTTGTTGTGCGGCTTAATTTTAAACAAAAAAAAATAAAAAAAATATACATTGTTTGATGAAAATAATAACCTTTGTGACCCAATGGTCTGTCACCGAGGGTAAATTTTGTTAATAATAATAAAAGAAAAAACAAATGCAATTTCATTTTATCTTATATATATATAATATATATATATTTTTACATAATGATGATTTGAATTTGTTTAATAAATAATGCGTTTTTGATATTTTTAGAAATCTTTTAGAGTTCTTAGGTCATGAATGCATTTTTTTGCTATTTTTAAGAGCATTTATATAATTATATTCGACCCCTAGTGATTATGATCGTCGGAATATTGGAAAGATCATAGAGCTTATAACCAAAGAAATAAAAACGCTTGAATACTGATATTCTTCAAAATTTAACTTTCAGGGGCCCTAAAATATTTACAATGTTTATAAAGATTTGATTAATTACTATCATCAACAAGTTAAATTTTAATAATATATTAAAAACAAAATATAATGTTAGCAATCAAAACGAACAAGAAACACAAACAAGTACAATAAGTACATACAAAGTAGCAGGTATTTAATATAAATATAAAATATATAATTGATGATCACTGATCAGTAATAAACTAATAACTATTTAACCCACTTTGCTATATTAATTTCTTTATTTGAATAGCTTTCACATTCGTTGAGTAGTTTGTCTTATAAAGTATTAAAAAAATTTTTTTTTTTAACTTTAACCTATAAACTCTAACCGTTAAGGTATTGTGTAAATTTGATTTAAAACAATTAAAACTGGTTAAAATAGTGTTTATTTTTAATCGCAGTCACTCGTGGTTTCCCAACGGTCGTCAGTAAAATAAAAATAAAAATAATCGTTCATATTTTATTATTTTATTTCTCCATAAAGTTTTGGGAAACCTTAATTATTTTGGATCGTACCACTCGTACCAGTATTCCGCGTTTATAAAGACCGTGCCGGTTTTTCGTTTACCAATGATAATATTGTTATAGCAATAAATGTAGGTAGATAACATACATGCACTTGGTGTTACACGTCGGTACAATGTGCCTGTTAAATATTAATTTATCCTGTTAATAAAGTTACCGGCTTGGTTAAAACACGTGTTATATGAATGTGTATATTATATATAGAGTATTTTTCTCTCCGGTTGAATCGAAAAAGTATTATAGAGACTATTGAGACTATAATATTAAACTAAAAATAAATTCATTCCGCTTAAAAACAATATTATAATCTTACGATAAACATTATTCATAAGCTATTATTGAAACTTTGGCTAAAAACTTTGAGCTTACATAAAAAAAAAAATCAATATAGTTTAAAAAATAATTTAATTAGCCCCATAAAGCTGTAAAATAATTTTAAAAAACTGACGAGAGTAAAAACTTAAACTTTTAAATTCAAATTATACTTGAGCAACATTAGTTGCTCCAAAGTGTGATGCTATGTAAAAAAAAAAAAATAATTTGTTTAAAAAGTAAGTAAGTACGTTGTAGGCAGGTACTATAAATACTTTTGAATAGTTTGGGTAGTTGCTTAAAATGACAAAATGCCATAAGCTCATTCAAATTTACCTTAAGTGTATGTCAACGTGACGTTTGTTTACATTATACACGGAGTTATAACAGTTTATTTATGTTTGTTGACTTTTAGTTATGTCCACGACATCAGAATTAAATGTGACTTAGGTTGTAAAAATATAATTTAGACATTTCCGTATAATGCCATCGATTCCGTACGTATACGAAAACCTCGTTAAGCTGCAACAGTATATTATAATCACTATGCATAGGTATCATTGATTACCTTAAGATACACTTCTCGAATACCTAAAGCACATAATAATTAAGTGTATTACTATAATCATTAAGAATCGTAGGACGTAGTCTACTTTAATAATCTCGGATGCCTTATATTATAATGACAAAGCTGATTTTCGTTTGAATTTATGGAGTCGAGTCTCCATTAAATATTAATCCTAAGAGATGCTAATGTCTTAACGTACAAACTTTAACAGAGAGAATCAAGCAGAGGTATATTATATTTATATTTTTATAACTAAGGAACTGATTTAAATTATCTAAAAAACAAGAAAAATGCCTTGAAAAATACGATCAATGCACTCGTGACAGATTTTTTTTAAATACACTAAAAAGTACAATTAAAATTGTGTTTTTCATTGAATAAATTTATTTTGTTATTACAATGGAGTCTCAATTAATGGTAACAAATCTATCTTGAGATAATAAAATAATCAGATCAACTACCCTCAGACGAGCTTTTAAATGTTTGCCACGTTTTTCCAGGATTTTAGATTCTGAGCGGAGCGATAAATGTATTGATTTTACCATGATGATGTGTTTTTTTATTTTATTTTTATTGTTTTGTGTCTGTCATCACGTTTTGGGTAATAAAACCTTTAAAAGTGCTTCGATTTTTGACTACAGTACCTCGTTCGATCAGAAAGTGAATCTTGTTGGTACTTTGGGGGGGGGGGGGGGGGGTCAAAAGTAAAAAAATTCTTAATATTTTTCTAAATAATCGGGGGCTGTAAGTAAACTGCGGCAAAATTAACCTTTTTCTAAAAGTCGATATGTAAACTGCGGAAAAAAAAAATTAAGATTATACAATCTGCGGCAAAACCGATAAGATATACAATATACATTATAGAAACTGCGGCCATTGATTTTATATACCTTCTATATATACTAAATTACATACATATCGTATTACACATACGTATTATTTACATATAAAAATATTATTAATATTATTAAAAAATATTTACGTAAAAATTACGGCAATATTCAAATTATCTTAGATAGAAATTCATAAAAGTTTTACTTTTTAGATCTAAGATTTGAAAATTTAATACAAGACTCCTAAAATATTTTTACAATAGCAGTTGAAAAATAAAAGAAATATATAGTCACAATTTTTTTTTATAAGCATTCAAAGTTTGAATTTTTGCAACATGAAAATTTTTCTTTTTAAATTTAAGATTTGAAAAATTTCAGTAATCTATAATATATCCTAGACAGATAAACAGTTTCCGCTCAGAATCGTTTTTCGTATACAATGATATAATATCATTGGATTCAAATTTAATTCCATCCATTAAAGTAACCCACTTGTAACCTACTGTACAGCAGAGCGACATCCACTTTCCCGCTTTTTTTAAATTTATATTGTCATTATATATTTTAAGTCTACATTTTAGTAATTCATAATAATATAAGTGATCGTTTGACCAATGAAAAACTATTTACAGCTTTTTGAGACTATTTCTTATACATAATAATAATAATAAAAATAATTTTTAATTTATATCATAATGCCTATATTATAATTAAGTCTCTCGGATTGAATTTATCCAATGATTATTACACTTATAGTATAATATTTGCACAATATTATATACCTTTATAATGAAATCAGCGATTGCAATAATATGGCTTGCTCGTATCTATATTATCTTATATTAATCAGCGGCGTAGATACGATTTTTTTCTGGGGGGGGGGGGGGGGTAAAATATATTTGTGACACAAATTACAAGTTATTAGTTAAACTAAACGTATTAATATTATATAAGTATCACAGAAGATAAAATACCAATATAAAAAGTTTTTTTGGGGTTGGTTGGGGGGGGTGGGGTGGAAACCCCGTTCCTCCCCGTAACTTCACCACTGATGTTTATTATTTTATAATAACTGGTTCACTCGTTTGACGATCTGGTATTGGTATGGCGGTGGTACGGATTACAAATAACCGTATGGCTATATATAGGCAGGTATACATATTTAATAGTGTCCCACGCATTGTATTATAATATTGTTATTAATATCGTATTTGATGTTGTCTGACGACTGACGTTTTGACGTTCATGGCGCGTTGTCACCTCCGATGATGGCCGTCGAACCACATCTCACGGTCGGTCGAGAGGTCTTACGTCGTCTAAACCATAAACACTAATCAGTGATCGTCATCGTACACAGCACCAGGATGCCCCGCAAGCGTTTACAGTTAAATTATGTAACCCTATTAAAATTAAAGCAAATATTTGTTGACTACGTCTCCTAATACATAATTAATAAATAAAAAAATTATAATAATTGACGTAAAAATAATACTGTAACATCTGAACATTTTTTAAATAAAATTTGTTCAACCGCGTGTATTATTGTGTGGCCACTTAAGAAAAATGTTTATAAAACCCACCACTTAATGTGTATTAATTTTTATTCAGGTACTTAAGTTTATTTATCATTTCGATTTATAACTATTGCACATTTCTTACTTGGAAGATAAAAAACTGATTATATTATATTATATACATTATAATATTCACGTTTAAAAAGCAATTCGGGAAATCTATTATATGTATTTTGTATACATCCATATAGGACTATAGGTATTATCTCAAACGGATATCCGCGTAGTCATTTTACGTTCAATAATCTATCTAACCACTTTTATACCAAAATATTGTATTTATTTTATTGTTTGAAAGCAACGTTTTATTATATTTTAGTTTGTAATTATTTTAAGTAAGTACCTACCTACATGTAAACATGTCAATTAAAAAAATTTGAATAAAACATAAGCAAATATATTATTTCGTTTTTCATTATACTTGTTGTAGGTACAATAACAGTGATTGAAATATTTGAAATAGTAATAATAATAATAATAGTATCACCGTATCAGTATTATGTGCACGTACCTTTATATGCACAAGTAATTAGGTTAAATATAATCTAATAAACCAATGAGAAATGATAATGAAATAAACGAGATTTTGATAAATTGGTTTACCGACTTTTTTTTAAAACTTTAAACTGGCGTAGTGACATAGGTATATATATACAGGGTGATCCATTTAAGTGGGTACACTAATTATCTCGAAAAGTATTAACTTTTTTTTAACTTTTAGGTTTATGTTTTTCTAATCCCGTATAATATACCTATATGTTGTCACACAACCTAACCTAACCTAACCTTTAATAAGTTTGGATCAACATGGTTTTATTAAAGATAGACCAACAGCCACTAATCAGTTAATTTTTCAGAAATTTTTACTTGATGCCTTTTCTCAAGGTTTTCAAGTTGATGTTATTTTTACAGATTTCTCTAAAGCCTTTGATAAAGTCGATCACCAAATTCTAATCCCTAAACTCCGTACTATATTGGTATTAATGACCCCTTTCTTTCTTGGATTTATTCTTATATTTCCGATAGAAAACAAATAGTCAAGTGTAAAAACTTTAAATCGACTCTTTTTAGTGTATCATCTGGTGTTCATCCAGACACAGGTTCTCACATTACACCAATTCTATTTCTGTTATTTATAAATGATTTAAAATTGTTTTATTCTAGAAAATTACTATTCGCCGACGATATGAAATTGTTCCGTCTCATAAAAAACAGTAATGATACATCTTTATTACAAGATGATTTAAGAGTTTTAGTTTATTGGTGTGATATTAAAAAATTACCTTTAAACTTCGAAAAATGCAAAGTTATGTCCTTCACGCGATCTCGTAACCCAATTCTTCACACTTATAGTTTACGTAATCACCATTTACATCGTGTAAATGAATTTTGTGATCTTGGTGTCATATTTGAGTCTGATTTAACCTTTAATCACCACATTCAACATATTATCAATAAATCATCTTCGATATCAGGCTTTATTACGAGAAAGACTTCAATAACCATAACACATTAAAAATTCTATTTATGTCCTTAGTTAGATCTAAGCTTGAATATAATTCAACAGTTTGGTCTCCTTATTTAAACACGCAAATTCAATGCATTGAGAATGTCCAAAATCGCTTTCTCCGTTTTATGACCTATAAATGTAATATTATACGTGTACCTCACTCGTCTTATCAACCTTTGTTGAACACATTTAACATCCAGAGCTTAGCAAACAAAAGAAAGGTAAATGATCTAATATTTTTATTCAAACTACTAAACGGTTTTTTTTCTGTCCGGAGCTATTAAGGTTTTTAAATTTTTCTGTTCCTCAAGTCAGAACTAGATCATCAATCATAACTACTTTCTATATAAATAATCACAAAACTAATTATGCGTTATCCGCTCCTATAAATAGAATGATGGCTATCGCTAATGATGAAAAAATTGATTTTTTTATTTCAGTCCAAATTCTATAGATTTTTTCAATAGTTTTGCAAGAAAAAAAATTTATTAGATTTATTTTTGTTATTAATTTTACTACTGTATTGAGTTTTTCGTATTTTGAGTATTTCCTCAAATTGTTATTTTTACTATATTGTGTTTTTTGTATTATTAGAATATTAAGTAATACCTACTATCTTAGTTATTCATTAATTTATTTTTTCAAATGTTATTTATCAAATGTTTTACCATACCTATATGTACTAAATTACAATCTTCATGTAATTGGGTTATTACCCGTAAATAAATAAATAATAATAATAATAATAATAATAATAATAATAATAATATTTTAATTTTTTTCACCCTCATATATTTTATTGGTGAAATCACTATCAACTTTTGATTTTCAAATGGTAACAAATAGTTAAAATATCACGAATTAATAAAACCATTTTTTTTCATGAATTTACCTGTTAAATTGTTTATTTTTCGTTGATTGGTTTGTGTGATACAGCAGCTCCTCAAAATATTAGTGGTTTTTATTATTTTTCCAATAATTGTAAAGACCAGTAGGTAGTTAATGATAAATTCCATATCACTGAATTCAAGGTAACAAAATAAATAACAATTAATTAAAGATTACTATTGTACTTTGAACCCTAATCATTTATTTACTTATCAACTAATTGGACCAATTGGATTTATTTTGTTTCCTTGGATTCAGCGATATGGAATTTATCACTAGCTCCTTCAGGTCTTTAAAATTATTGGAAAGATAGTAAAAACCACCTATACTTTGAAGAGCTGCATCTCACAAGCCAATCAAGGAAAAATAAAAATGTTATCAAGACATAAATTCATGAAAAAAAAAATGGTTTTATTAATGCATGATATTTTAATTTTATGGTTACCTTTTGAAAATCAATAGTGGTTTCACCAATAAGTATAAAGGTGAAAAAAATTAAAATATAATACGGTTTTATAAAAACATAGACTAAAAGTTTTAAAAAAGACAAAAGTTAATATTTTTCGAGTTAGTTAATGTACCCATTTAAATGGATCATCCTGTGTATATATTATATACTTCATATACATATTATATGTAATAGTATATGTGCCGCCACTGCGTATTTACTTTTGATGTCATTAATATTAATATATATTATGCAGTAACTACGTCGAGTATAGATAGGTACATCACTTTATCAAATATCTACAATTCACGTTGTTTTTTCACGTAACAACTCACAATATAATTGTGTTACGTTTAATAAATATTGCGTTTTTAAGCAAGCGAAAATGTTATTTTATAAAAATGTAAAATAAGTTAAAAATAATGTAATATCTAATCTGATTATATTATTACAATAACATAGCTATAATAAAATTAAATAAGAAAGTTTTACGATAGATTTATGCGTTAGACTTCTAAAAAAAGAAAAAACAACCAATCTATGAGCGTAGAAAATATGATTTATTCTACGAAATGATGTCGTACAGACTTGAAATACAAACAGGCATATTATTATATATTATTATGCATTTTAATAAATAAATAAATAAATATATGTATAAATATATAAATAAATACGTAAATAAATAAATAAATAAATAAATAGTGAAAAAATCTTAACATTTAATCAGCCATTGACTACGGTTGAACTCCATTTCTGAAAAAAAAAAAAATCATAAAAAAAGGTTTACAATATTTTCATTTTACGATCGTGCCCCGATTTTATGCTATAGCGTTTTACAGGTCTTTTTTTATTACACCTTAGTCCTTACAAGGTGTTAACGGTTTCCTATAGTAAATAATAAAGCAATCATCTCTCTCAGAGCGTATATAAATATATGTATAATAATGTCGTATAAAGGTAGGCACATCCCTTTTAAAATCGCATGTATTTTATATTTGCGCGTTATATTATTATTGGAATCGTAAAAAAAAATTTAGGAGCTGATGACGCGTTTTTGTGTTCAACGCTGACACACAAAACGCCATACATAAAAAATGTAAAAAACGCAGTTAGGCAGGAGTTAAACATAGGCACTGCGAACTATTTGCATACAAGGGTCGCATCATGCGGAAATAGTAGAAAAATATAACCTAAACCGACAATCTTACGTTGTCTCATTATTATTGATTTTATCTCGTAATACGATATTTTAGAGGGATGACAAAAAATAGATAGATAGTAATATTACCTATTAATACGGATAATTGTGCGCTGGTTCGAAAACATACCTAACTGCAGTGATGGCTGATTAAAACTTACTTTTTATAATAAATTAGGTTAAAAAATATTATTATAACATCAAAATAAGGATCGAAATCGTTCAGCGCTTATAAGTATATAGGTATTCAAAGGTACCGATGGTAAACATAATCGGTATGCTACCCCTTATTGAAAGCTCGAACTAATATAATATTATAAAGTAATAAGTTACCGTATGGGTGTCTACATGACTCCATAATCACCAGTCACTATTTTACTTGGCAGCCAATGCTTATTAATTATTATTTTAAACATTATTATAATGTACTTATGTGCACTCATGTGTAAAAATTATTTGAAGACGGTCGGTAGCCATAATGTAATTTATCAAAGAACACTCATTGTTTCAAAAAATAGCTATCAACGGTTTTGAATACATTTTTTTTTTAAATATAATTGTTATGTTGTTACATAATGAAATTTTCGAAAATATAATAGTTTTACTACTTTTTAGTCAAAATATTTTACTAAATATTCCAAAGCATAAAAATCAAACTTCGGACAAGAAGTTTGTTAATTACAAGTATTTAAAGTTTAGATGAACGGAGTAGTGGACAAACGACATTTGGAGGAATTCTCTATGTGCCACTCTACTCCATTGATAAAAACATTAAAGTACCCGGAGTAGTATTATATTTTTATTTTAGAATAAGAAACTAAAAATTTATGTTTTTATTAAAAAAAAGTTAAATAAAGTTAAAAATGTATAATAAAAAATATTAAAATATAATTTTAAAATTTTTCGTAATAACTTGGGTATATTTATGTCAACAAAAATAAATATTTTCAATGAAGTCGATAGTTTTTTAAACAACAATTGTTTTTTGATAAAAGAATCACCATATTATACAAACTATTTCAATAAGTAATATTTAACGTAAAATTAACAGAAAGTTGATATGTAATAATGCTCGCTCACACATAAAAAATAATATGTTATGTTATTGTAATATTGTTGGTAATATATACCTACTGAATAAGAATACGAATTATCAAGTTATATAAAGATGCATTTGTGAAGTAATACGTAGAATGTTTTTTTTAAGAACAATTTTTGTTTGATTAATAAATTATAGATGTACATCTGCACCTATATTATATTTTATTGATTTTTTATGGCATTTTATAGCATTATAATATTATTATAGGTGTTCTAACTAAAATTATAAATGAAACAAAATTACGATTGAAATGAATTTAACGTTTCATGTATATACAATACTTGTCAGAATAATAGGCAATTAAAATTAAAATTTATGTCTGAAATTTAAAATTAATTTTTAATCAAATTGTTTTATGTGACCCTCTGCTTCGCGTATTATGTAATGCAACATCATGATTTAACATATCATACTACAGACGTAAAAATATATATTTCTATTAAATAAAATTTGATTCCAATATGTATGTATGTATGTATGTATGTATGAGTATTATGGAAATTTTAATTTATCTTCTACTCAGTTACCTACTATATGTATCAAACGGGAAAACAGGAAAACGTTGAGATGCAGAACATTTATACGTCAGGGTGTGCAGAATGGTGTCGGAGGATATGATGATTTTAAGTCAAAATTCCAATTGAATGTGTCATGTCTCTCAGTTATACACACTATATTTATTATACGTGACCTGGGCCACCGCGTTTTCTTGCCCTCTAAAAAACATAGCACAGTAACAATGTACACCTGTTATTGTATAATATTATAAAAGGTACGAACTGTATATGTGTATTAAGGGGTGGTTATAAAATTTGTGACACGACCCTATATTTTCTCGATAAAAAAAAATCCAAAATGTTGTTATATTATTCATTTAATATTTATATTCGTTTTATTGGTCACGGTTCATTCCTGTGCGTTATGATTCTAGTACAACTCATCCGCAGAATCATTTGTTGGTGCGTTTCGCTATTTTATATAACACATAACATGCTGATTACGACCAACTGGCAATCCAATATATGAATAATATAAAATATTAATTTATTGAACTACTGAAAGAATTATGCAACATGTAAATTACATTTGTTTCATTGGCGGTGCTTTATACATTATATTTGAATATACGTAGTGCCTATTGAAAAATAGTATTATTCACAATTCGTGGCTGGTGGCGAGTCTATATAAACAAGTAGGTATGTATATGTCGTATTAAGTACATTTATATAAATTATAATATAGTATAGTGCTTTGAACAAAAATTCACAGGTGCGTTAATAGGTCTCTCTACGTATACACTATACAAACATTACAAACATACAATACTATATACAGTTGTATTACAATGGCGTCTTAACTGTAGACATAACACTATAACAGTAATTATGTGGAAATCATTGAATCCGCCAAATCCCATGAGATAGCTGGTAAGTGTACATACATTATACAGTTCATAATATTATTATGTTGCGCTCGAGAAATAATATTTTTATATTTACTGTTTTCGAATTGTATGATATATTTTTATAAAATTTATTTGAGTTGAAATAATAAATTGCTTAGAACATTTTCAATCGGTGTTGACGTGCGTAGTACCTACGTGGCATTTAGGACGAGGAGACGAGATTAAAATTTTACCCAACGATTGGGTAGGACTTTAGGGTGACGGCGAGGGTGGGGGGTGGGGGGGTTCTGACCTTTACACTCTGGCACAATGTAAACACAATAATAATAATATAAAATACATATCGTAATAATACGAGTATCACAATAGTAGGTACTACCGCGATCACGTGGTCGTACAGTACACCTACTATGGTTTAGAGGCCGCCGTTTTGTGCGGGACCGGTTGCAACATGGACTTCGTGGCGAATGTCAGTTTCTGCGACACGAGGTGGGCGATCATGTTCGACCGTCTCCACACGTACTCCCTAGTCTTGTCGTTGTCGTCCGGGCTGTCGATCTGCAGCTAAAACCGTTAAGCATTAACGTTCGGCAAAAAACGTCTCGTTTGGGTCCCTAACCGGCGCGGTGATATGTACAAAGCGCGCGCGCCCGCCAACCATATAATCATTCACCGCATGCTGCACACTATTATATACCTAGTAAGTTGAAGACCCCCGGTGCGAGGACCAGATACGTCCGTCATTTTTAAAAAAAATTCTCGAGAAACTTGAAAAACCGTCCATGTGTAAAGTTATCGGCGAATTAACCAAAAATTAAAAACGCGGTTTTATTCTTTATATAAGAATAAGACACATCGCTCGAACCCAATGCAGCCTATTTATAGTTTAAATATTTTTACACTCATGATAATATTTATAAAAACCTAAAAAAAAAAAAAAAAAACTATGGTACCTAGTTTTATACGTCCAATATTGTTTTTTGACTTAATTGGTTATTGCAGCTAACAAAATATATTATTGTGGTCAATAAGTCCTCTATTATAATTAATATAGTATATATTATTAAATGTAATAATCATAATATTGTTTTTGATGGTTGATTTAATTTGTTGATATTATAATATAACTATAAAAACTTCATATTTTGATTAAAGACAGTGGTACCTTTACAACAATACTAATTAATCACCAATATATCATCAGAAGACTAAAACAAACAATAAAATATTATTATAATATATTTTTACTGTTTTATTATATTAAAAAAATTAAGACAATAAACCTGGTTATTGTAACGGATAGAATACCATGTTTCGATGGGTACGTCCGGACGTACCTGGTTATTGCACTCAACAGAAATTTAAAAATCAGTTTTATCATTTTTATTTCAATACTATTCATCGGTCGTATTCGGTTTTTGCACCGATCAATAGACATTTTTTCCGAGTGTTTCTATATCGGAACATAATTTTTGAAAAAAAATTGAACGTATCTGGTTATTGAACCGGGGTCTTCAGCAGTTGTTTTCTCGATTACAGTGTTGTTGTTATATTATTATTACTTACTACCGCCGCCTTAATAATAATATTTGTTATGCTGTTAATGTAGCGACGAAAAACCTAAGATACATAGGCACACATTTTTTCATTACGAAAATCTACACAAATATCTGCGAATAGGTATAATAATATTATTATGTGTGCCCTAAAAATGCGATAATTTCTGCTAAAATTTATTTTTGTGCGATGATTATAATATTATGATTCTACCGAGATTAATTTTCGTAATGTTGGTGACGTTTCCACACAATATATGCTTAATAAGTTTTGGGGAAAAACAAGGTACGCGCGCTTGCGTTCAAATTATATTTAAGATTAAACTTAAATGACAGTTTCAGATACCAAGTTGATTTAAATATTATGGGAATTAATTAATTATTGTTCATCCAATTTCGACTTGTCAATTTTAGACGGGACTTTAAATTTGACCGAATATTACTTCTCGTATACAGTCAAGTGTTAAACCATTTAATGGTTTCCAATATGTGTAAGTATTTACTGTATTCACTGCTTGTAAGCGAAAAATGTGAAATAAAGATCTGATGGCCATTTGCTCGTTTCACAAAACTATTTAGCGTTATATAAACCAACCGAAGCAGACTCGCGTTTCATCGATCTACATTATCACGATTGCCTATTATTGTTATTATATGTATGATCACGTGGTACACAAAATGTAATGGTTAAAAAATAGTTGTTTTGTAAGACTCGTGGGCAAAACTTTGACGTCCACGTCATCTTCTGCGAAGCAATGTTAGTGTGTCCTAAACCCATCACCGCTGTTAAATCTTATACATATTTATAATACTATAAAATATATTATAATATCATATTAATGAACATAAACTACATTAATATAAATTATACGTATATATAGTATTATATTATAATATTATTTTGTTTGTCGGAAAACATTGTCGTGTACTTGTTTTGGTTGGTGAACGCGGATGGAATGCAGTGTGGCCGCCCCGCCGGTGAGAACTCGCATGTTAAGTCGGCCGACCAGTTCGCCGGTGGTGGCAGTCGCCGATCTCAGCTCTTTTTTGGCACCTCGCCCGAACTATGAAAATACAATACAAACCGAATTGATAAACTACAAAGATTCAATATTAATAATGCATATTATCATACAGCAGTTTGTTCATTAACTGAAAAGTTTGTAATAATTCTAGTTGATGATAAATTGCAAATGTTTTAACGCAACTTTACATGAGTAATGGCTTCCCTTTTTCACAATTTACAAAAAAAAAAAAGTTTAAAATAGGGGACACCGACTTTTCGATTAATTAACATACTGAAGTACATCATTGTAAATGTTTAGATTAAAATATACAGGTGGCCCGCACGACTACATTATTAATTTATTATGTTATTAAAATAGTCGGCCAGCCTTAAAATATGTACATTTATAAATTGTGTACATATTATGATGTGTATGGCTTGGAATCCTCAGAATTTACGCACGCGACTTCTCTTTTCTGGTAATATTATTAAGTTTTAAGTTTTTTTTCTAGCTACATACTTTCAATGCTATTTTTGAGCATTTATCTGATTAATAGCTTAGAGCGCTATCTATGGATTATAGTCTACACTTATACTTTTTTACTTAAAAGCAATTGAGTACATTTTGTAGAAGAAACTGGTAGATATTTTTTGGTCAACTTGACGTGAATTGAAAAAATAATAAAATAACCTATCAAATATTCATAAGTCACGATTCCTCGGCTGCCCACCTGGCTTAAACTATTACACTTTTTAGGTTAAGAGGACGTTTCACACGTATGTGTTGTCTCCGTCTTACAAGTGCGTAACATTGCAAAAACTGTTTTGCGCGGGAAAGAACCGAGAAAGATACAGTTATAACTAAGAAACAAAATTTTCACCACATAAAAAAGAGAATTTTGTCTGTGCAATATCGTTTTTATTTTTTCGATATCAGAACTACAAAAAAAGTTATTCATGCTTAAAAAACGCAAAATTAATGTATTATAAAACAATAAGAATTTTTTTCGTATAAGTGATATCGAAAAAATAAAAACGACATTGCACAGACAAAATTCTCGTTTTTATGTGATGAAAATTTCGTTTCTTAGTTATAACTGTATCTTTCTCGGTTCTTTCCCGCGCGAAACAGTTTTTGCATTGTTACACACTTTTAAGACAGAGACAACACATGCGGGTGAAACGTCCTCTTAATACTCAAGTATATCAAACCTAAGTTTAATAGCAATACATTTAAGGTGCGTTTTTAAGAGTTAATTATGCACTTTAACAATAAAAAATAAAAACAATAATAATTGTAAACGATACAACCGTATAGATGTAAAATTTTGAGGATTGGGATTGGGTAGTACCTTCAGTTTTTAAATGAGCAAACTAATAATTTTTGTCATCTATAATAAATTAGTTATATAGATTATTTTACATTTTATATTAATAAATTAATATGTATGCGCACCTGACTGTAACTTCTACGAGCCCTGCAGGAGTTTTTAATATCATATTATTAAGATAAATATTAATATGTAGGTCGCCCAAAAGGACGGGGGAGGGGGTCAGAAGAAACATGGTACTGGGACCAGGATTTTTGAAAGAGTTTGGCATTCATGCACATAATTCTTCAACATAAGTATATTAGAAAAATGTTCGGGGCGCTGATTTAGTTCTGTACCAGGGCCAAAAATATGATATGGGGACTGTTAATATTTATAAGTAGGTAGTATAACGCGAATGCCTAACCTATACCGGTCATTACTTATAATGTATTATACTTAAGTTCTGATACAATAAATATGAAGTGCACTCATGTACATTATAATACACTTAGGTGTTTTGTTGTTTACTATATTTTATATATAGCAGCGGCCATTATACTCAGATTGTGGCTTATAATATTATGAAATTATACCATGTGAGTCGTCTATGGGACGTTTTTAATAGATCTCTTCAAAGAGAATAAACACTATGTGCAGCTAGCAGTATAATATATTCTAGTGGACACATAACATAATTATTATCATACCTAGTAAACTATATGTATATTTATCGTGTAGACGCCGTTTGACTACAACAACATAATATCACAAAACGGTTTGCGCGCGTTGTATGTCTTGACACACATAATATCATACAAAACACAAACTTATTAGGTGTACAATAATATCCTGGAGCGGCGCTTTGTTTGGCCGCATTCACTGACGCGTGCTGCAGTCAAGCATCATCCGACGTCACTAGCACCTGGATGGGTGACCACGCGGTTTTATAATATAGTGACAAATTCTTATCGCCACACATACACGTGTTTCTCAACCAATCGTAAAACCCCTACGAAATGCTAATGATCATACCTATGGTTCACGGCTTTTAAGTTCAGTAAAAAAAAAAAACAAATTAATTATTTCATAAATAGTATAATTTAGAACTCGTATAACGCTGTACATAATAACATGTAATAATATTATTATATTATGCGTACACTAGTCTGGCGTGACTAAAAGTTTGTATAGAAATATAATATATGTTATACTCTACAGTAGCATTATTACAAGACCTGTAACACAGCTCGTTAACGAAAACACACACTTCGGTCACCGTGTCGGCAGTGGCGTTGGTGGTGTGGTGGTGGCGTTAAGATTTATGATCTCGAAACTATCAGACCCGAAACGGTTTATCCGGCGTATCACCCGCAACGCAATTTACACCAAAGTCGGTGCGCCGTAAAATTCTTGGTTTTTTTCCCTTAAGATTTTCCCGATTTTTTTTTCTTCAAATAATTCGGTTCGTTTAGACTCACGTCGAAGTTTTCGACCGAATCCTACACTGCGCTGCCACGTGTATTAAAATATTACGTATATTCATAACACATTAAGTATAACTTAATAACGTGAAATGAAGTGTTTTATAATAGTAAATTTCGTAAAACGGATAACTATACCCAGTTTATAATATTTGCGACACGCCGATTATCGCTTGTCAATAAATATAAAAATAAATATTGTGGCGTTCAAATGATACAAAGGTGCAGACGTTTGCTGATTTAATATCTGTTATAAATTTATAACGTACTGTCGAATTTTACAGAATATCAATATTTTGTTTCACTTTGCTAAGTATATTGCCGGTTAAAACTGTATTATACTATTTATCATATGGCATATAGGTAGAATATACTACTTTTTAAAATGTTTACAAAATATATTAATATAGTCTAAAATGTTTTGTTTATAACAAACATTGTTTAATTATTTTGTTTCCACTTTAAAAACTTTATTTTAAAATATAGTTTTTAATACTTCTCAAAACCGTCCTTAATAATATTTTATAAAAAGTATAAAATAAAACGGGTTCTTAATTTTCTGCCATTTTAGTATTAAGAAATAAACTTTTAAAAACTAATAATAAGTTATTGTTTGAAGTAAATAATATTTTATTCTTATTTATGCAATAGGTACTAAAATATAATATTGTACTCTACTATTATAGCACCTAGTCTATTAATTTGATAAAAGATATTGATGGTTTTGCAGAGCGATTCGCCTTAAGAACAATACAACGATTATTCCATAAAATTATATTTTGGTTTAATTAATTTTTAACTGTTAATATTGAAATTATTTATATAAAAATAATTTTAAGTTTTTCGCCCTTCTCGTTGTATGTCGTATTGATGAACGAAAAATTTAGGTTCGATTTTATTATAGAAACCAATAGTATTGATTATTTTAAACTCTAAAAACATATCATTTTCTGAACAATAATTTGTTTACATAGATCAAGGATACTGTATTAATAAACTAATATTGAATTATTATTGTTCGAATTCGAATGACTATAATAACTATATACAAATGGTCAATGTAAAACATTATTAGGGCATGCTCCATTTATTTTCATGGTTTCTCTACAAAAAAAAAAAAAAAAAAAAATACTAAAAATCACGAACAGACACACTACATCGCGGACGTCTTGAATCATTATATTGTACTCCGAGACGCATCCTTTTCATTTAAACTATTGCCCACACAAACGTGTCACGTAATTAGTTTCTTTTTTTTCACGCATAAATAGGCAGTACACTAGACGTGGTCATTGTCACGGCGGTGCAGTCAACATAAGAGTTCTAACTGCATATTGTGTGTAGAGCTCGCATTCAGTGTACATCAAGCACGTGTTATGGGCTCAGAGAACTGATAAATGAAAATGGATTATAATTATTGTATTGTTGCGAGACATAACAATTATGCAAAACGTGTCCGAAGCAGCCAGCATGCCTCCGATATGTATTTTTGCACACACTAATATAATAATAACTATTAAAATAATAGTGTATAAAAGTAGTATTAAAAGGTACGTAGAAATTTTAGCACTCGAGTGAATTTAAAATAATAAAATTGGTATACGAAAAATAAATCAGTGAAAAGGTAGAAATAGAACAGAAGTAAAAAAGTATTTCATTTAAAATATTGAATATCCGATTATTTCATGGAATATTGTACCTACCTACATTTTTTTTTCTAACCGCATGTGAACTTATTTAATATTATTCACTAAACACAAAAACGTGTCAACGGAAGAAAAAAAATCAAAATACATGGAAATCGATTGACGCGTGATGGGTATTTATTTTAAACATAAAAGTAGCCAATTCCGTCTTTTTACCTTTACAATTGGACCGTATTTTAATAGAATACTTTGCACATAAATATATTATTATACAGTTGTTTGAGTTTAAATTCAGAATTTGGAATAATATGATTGTACCGGAAAATTGGTACCTAAAAAAAACACCAATAACTCCATTTCTTAAAAATTATTTAGATGACCGGAACGTGAGCTAACAATAAAAGCATTCATTAGGTACTACATGCATGTACGTATTTCGTACACAGTACCGGGCCATAACATAATAGAATTACGTTGATCTGAATATCATTATATTATATGAGTAATGAGTTCTATGGATTATAACGGTGTGACCACGCATAATGAAAAAAGTCCTTTTCAGGACTGCCTATCAGAGCTCACCATTTACGAATCACACCACAGGGTCGACTTAGAAGCTAAACTACAACCCACAAGGACACCGCTCGACTACAAAAGCTAGTCCGCCGGTTAGGTAAGACAACAACAAAAATAATAAGACCAACCCCTCAAAAATAGCTTAAAAACTGTCCAAATGCCAAAGCAATCCGTACCGATAGTAAACACAGCAGCACACGGCTGCACATCCATAGTTTACCAGTTAGTATATTATACACCTGACGTTTTCTACAAGAGCATCATCTTCACTCTCACTTCTCAGTATTTCATAAATGTACATCATCACGTACATATTTCATCAACCGTCCAGCGCTTAAGACCACAGCGAATACCCGAAGAACAGGGGTCGGCAACTTGCGGCTCGCGAGTCTCATATGGCTCTTTTGATCTTGAGTTGCAGCTCTTCAATTCCACACGCAAAAATTAATATTTTATGTGTAAAAACAATATTTCATAATTAAAAAAAATTTATACTATTTTTGTTGCTTTTGAAAATATGGAATTTAATACATAACGATAACCCGATACCTAAAACAACAAATTATGAGCCAGACTTAACAAAACTTTCGAAAGACATGCAAAGCCAATGCTCCCATTGATGTAACCTTATAATATGTATCTCTCTTGATGTAACCCATTCATTAATAACTGTAAAATTGTATAATTGTGTCCATTAAAATTTAAAAATAAAATAATTTTTAAAAAATGATGAACATTTTTAATGGCTCTTTAAAATCAGAAAATTTGTGTATATTGTAAATTTTGGTTCTTCCGTCAAAAAAGGTTGCTGACCCCTGCCGAAGAACAGAATACCAACCGAAACAACTTTATAGTCAATCGTCCGGACCAACAACGTAGCCAGCTGCGACCGCAACCAACCGTGCCAGCCGATAAAAGTCCGCGTCAGTGCTGTCGCGAGCTTGTGACGGCCGGCCATACGCACAGACACTGTCAAGTCGATACAGCACCGAACCCACATCGGATGTGGGTTCGCATCGGACGACTACCGACCCACAGATCAAAACGTCACTTCTGAAGTCAGTAACTCCATCAGAACATCGGGGATTGCCGGCCGAAGTATGCTGTGTGGATCAACCGAGTCGTCATAGGGAACCTAACCGCACTGAGAACCAGCTAGGAAACTTTGCCGGATGGACGAAACGACATCGCCGTTGTTCAGCCGACACCGCACGACCGCCGTCGCCAATCCCGTCCCCCCTTCCGGCCACTTGTTGCCGTCCCGGGCTTCTATTTACCGAGCTGCAGTAGCCGCTTTGCATAGACTGCACTCGCTGTCGGTTGGAGAACCGCCCCACCATTGTAACATCCCCGAGCGAACGACACATTAATACGTCACAATATTATGTCTGGGTAACTAGCGTTTGCTGTTAGTCGACACGAGCGACCACTGCGCCGGATCGCTTGCCTGAGCCTGGCCGACGCGACTATGACACTCACTGTCCCCATCCATTGTAAATAATATTATACAATATTAATATTTTTTCCTGGTACACAATAAACACACCGCATATATCATAAAGCATTGCTAATTATTATTATAATCATTTACGCGAGACGGCCGGTATTTTAGAAAACCTCGCCGTTTCAGGATGCTGACGATTCACCGGCGCCTAAATAGGTACGTATAAATCCACGGTTATCAAAGATTTAAGTACGTACGTATCTATGGTTAGGTATCTATATGTATGTTATTTACTCTTTATTTTCAAAAGTACGGGTCAGTAGGCATAGCTAAACCATCAGTACCATAATTGGGAGACATTTTTTTTTTATGGAAGTGGCGAAGGACAAGCACAAAATCACCTTTCCAATCAGGACTAATAGTATATCGGAGTAGGAGATGACCCCTCGAATAATTATTACCAGCAAAGGTTGACGTTAACAAATAATATAGCTCAAACATTAGTTTTTTTTTTTTAAGTTTTACACTTGACTAAATAAGTTGTAAAATGAATTTTAATTACTTAATTAGATGAACTGACCACTGTAATTACTTAGATTTTTAATTGACCAGCAGTTAATTGTTTAGTTAGTCAATTTAAAAGTAAAAGGTATACATACACTGTACGCATTAAATTAATACCTACAACTATATGCGGTTAAGTTACAAGTCAATCAAATATATATATATATTTTTATTTAAAATAATAAATGACTACTAATTCAATAATTAAGAAGTCATTCTTATAATTTCCTACGCCCATAAGCATTAGAGATATATGTATTTTTCTCTGATAAAAAGTAGTAGGGCCAGTAGGGGACAATTCCCCACCTTTCTATTACATAACTTTGCTCCCGTAGATAACGAAATAACAATAGTCGAGTGTATCCGCGGATTCCGGAGTTCATTGTAGGTAATTAGTTGTGAATTATTGGTGTTGGGCTGAATGATAGTAACAAACTTACCTCTTTTTCGACTTTCAAAGTTAGCGGACCGACCAAAAACTTGGTCTTCACCGTCGTGTGGCTATTCATCACGTTCACGGTGACATCTCCGTCTCGGCGCAGACTGCTCAGTCCGTACATGGTAGCTCTAGCTCTAGGCGGACTATGGGGCTTGGTGGCTGGCTAAAATCAATTGAAAATAATAATAATAATAACATGTTTTGCTTCATACGATCTAATAATATAATAAATATTATATAATATGAGTTGTACGTGATATTATAAACAACGTCGATATTTCAATGCACCCGGCATTTTTTTTCCTAACGATTCTTATTTGGAACAAATCTTATAGGATAGACAACCGAATTCAATTTTACATTTTTATGATTTGAAGATAAATTTAAGTGCTATACAATTCTGTTTCAATAATATTAATGGCATTTTATACACAATACAACATACTATTATAATAATTAATATAAATAATTAAAAATTTGAATATCTTAGACATTTCTAACCTCATATGATCTAACCATTGTGTTTTAAAATACTACAGTTAATAAAACTGATAAGAGACAGCATGATATACCTTGTTGTGTCGATCTTTTATGATCATTAAATTATTATATTAAATAATATTGAAATAAAATGTTTTTATATATAGATACAACAGATATTAGTGATTTTATACGAAAAATATTTTTCTAGATTTTTAATGAATTTTATAAATTGTGTACCATTTAAATAATTATATAATATAGGACATGGATGCATTTTAATAGTGCATATTTTTTTAAAAGTTTTTTAAGACACCAAATTTTCAGTCTTAATTACAATAAATAGGGCTAGGATTTATATGCATTTGCATGTTATTTCCCTTAAGTCCAAATTGATTGGTTGCCAGATTTGTCCACGATTTGGATTATTCTCGTTTAAATAGAACCAATTTATTTTTTGCATATTTTTTCATATTTTGAACATAATTGTATATTCATAGATTTTTGAGAATTTGATTTTTTTTTAACTTAAATTCTTAAATTTTCATAAGTTATAGTTAATTTTAAATGGTATACTTCACAAAATCGATAGTTTTTGGCATATCATAGTAGCATGTAATAATATAAACTAATATTTAATGTAATAATATGAACTAATAGTATAATAAGTAATAATAATAAATAATAATAAACATTTGTTTTTGCATATTTTATAATTTGTTATTGCCTAGCCCCAATTATAAAATAATAATAACAATTTAATTGATTGTGGTCGTGGGCCTGTATAGCATCATAATATTAATACCTATATGGCTGTAATAATGTAATATATTATATTGTGCACCTACAAACGGTTAAATGACGGTCTCCGTCTGTACATTTTCACGTGTACGTACCTACCTGCATATTAATGAACCGTTACGCGTATATACTGTTGGTCCCTTTATAGCATAATTTGAAAGGTTAAATTTGAAAGCGTATATCGGTGGTAGTCGGTAGGTATATCATACATTACGGCTGTCGGTTACGAGTTGATATAATACGAGTATAGTATAACCACTATGTGTAACATTATTATTAAACTTTACCCGGCTCCGTTATAACGACGTGCGGTTATTGTTATAGATGTCGATTTTTAATTTCATTCCGAGATGTTGAATTTAATCGAATCCATTGATTTTATTTCATTCAATCACGTATTAATTTGCTTTTAAATTATTACATTATTTGTCAGCTGTACCAGTTAGAGGGTTGTTTCGTAAAAAAAATTATATTATTGCGTTTTGCACTATACATTGCGTGGTACGTGCTAAAAAAACCTTTTTGAAAGCGTTTTTTTTTTAAACTTTGTTTGTGTACGCTCGTATGTATACGTGGGAACTTAATAATTGTTTGTATTAACCAAGTAATACGTAAAGCGATTTATGGTATGCATTTTCGAATATAAGTAAAATTATTTTTAACGGATATAAAAAGGGTGTTTGCATTTTTAATATTGGCGTATATTATGATAGTGTCAGGAGGAGAGCTGCACGGGGCACTGTTCTTGACTCTATGCAATTTATTACAAAAACACGGTTTACCGTATTATATGTTTACCTAAATTAACCTTTGAGATTTTAAGGGACGGTGATGTATCCCATATCGGGGTAATGTGGTGTACACTTTTATACGGAGAGAGGTCAGGACTACGCATCTGCCCACTTCAAATGTTGTATAATATACTTGCTAGGGGTAGTGATGATAAGGACGAGGGCGGGTCCATAAAATGGTCACCTATCTATCGTCTATATAATACTACATACCTTGTTTTTGGTAACTTTGGGCTTGTTCTGCGCCTTTGACGTCCTATCGTGGTGCTTGTGGTGTTTGCGTTGAGCCCTGGACGATGTTCCGTTTACTGCAGTCGGATGTTGTGGAACAGGGGTCGCTGACTTTTCCGTCGCCGGAGCTGCTACGGTGCCGTTTTTTGACGCTTCTGTCTGTCGAACGCTTAAAAAAAAAATAAAATAAAATAAAAAATGCGATTTACAAAATGTACAAATTCACACAATATTTACTTATTTATAGTTGTGCAGATCGAAGTACGAGACAAGAATATATAAATACATATTATATTAAAAACAAATAATATTACTCATTCAACTATACATAATAATCTTTTTTTTATCTTATAAAATAATGTTTTACGATGTGTATTAAATTTATAAATTAGATAAAATGGTGGTTAGACTACAAGACTGGAATAGTTTATTGAAGGAGGTGTCCAAGCGACACTATTTCAAAATTCTAGGCAGTTTTTTTTGTTAATTTATTTTTCTTAAAGGTTGAGAAGGTCCCTAGACTAATTTCGCTGACAACGCTGTGGGTTATCCAGAAGTGTGGGGGAACAGAGGTTGGACATTAGAGGATTGGAATGGTTAATGGTTATACGTGTTTTTATGATGGTAGTGAGGGGACAGTGTGTGAATATTTTGAATTTTGAGGTCTGTGTGAAGGGTGAGGTTGCTGATGTGCCAAGGAGCTTTAGTAATGAGGTGAAATATTTAAATGTTGGATTATTTGGCCAGTGGCGGCCTGGCCAGGTCGGCGAGTCGGCGATCGCCGACTGGGTCTTTGGCTAAATGGGCCCTTACAGCCAGAGCCATTACCCGATTGAGATTATATTATTTTAAATGTTCATAAATAACTTAGTTTGTAGATATTATCTTAAATCGTGTTAGATAGTCGTATTAGCCAAAGGGGTAAAGTTAATTGAAACCTAAATAAGGTACTTACAAAAATAGTTACATATTATACATTTTTTTGGAAGAGGGGGGGTAGTAGAACTTCAAAATGATTAGGTATCTTTAAAAATGTAAAACTGTAAAAAGGTCCATAGCCATTTGCATTTGCACATTTTGCTATTAGTCTTATTGCGGTCAGGGGCCTTTTTAAATTCTAGCCGACTAAAAAAAATGAACCCAGGCCGCCACTGTATTTGGCCGTTCTCCATAGTTTTAATTCACAGGTAAATGTGAGGTGGATAATTTGTATATATTTTAAGAGTTTGGTATTGAGTGGAAGATTTGATTTAAGAAGGTGTCTAATTTTGTGAAGTTTTACGTTGAGGGATTTTCTCTTTGTTTTTATATGATTGGACTAATATGAGTTCAAATCATCGGAGGGCCAGGTTAATTGTTAAACAAATATTTATTGGGTATGATTAGAACTGATGACTGTGTAAATAATAATTTCTTACATTTTCTACGCAACATTTAAAGTTAAACATTGACACTATTATTCCGCTAAAAACTAACTACCCGTCTATACTATATAGATAGTATTGAAGGAGTGCAACATCGTGAAGTTACTTACACAATATAAAAGTATAAAAAAAAACCCTGTTAAATACTTGCTCTAATGCAAATAATATTTAATTGTATGTTTACAATAGGTTTGAATTTGATGATAATGGTTAACGACGAACGCTATAAACAGTAAATACTAAATTTATAAAGGCGATATTATTTTATTAATTTTGTTTTGTTGTTGAAAAATAACAATAGAGGCGAACAAATAAAAATTATTGTCATAATAATAATAATAATAGGGGGGTGTAGTGGACGGGCGGATTAAGGTGATGCGCACCGTCGCCGGTTCGAATTCCGGTCATGGGCGGTATCACTTTCCGGGCAGTTCATGCTATCTGGAAAGAGAGGCCGCCACAACCCCCCCCCCCTCTCACCCGTGCATGATAGAAAACTACGGATGCCCATTCGAAATTCTGCCAAAACATCCACGAGTACCAAAACCAACAGTTCCCTCCCCCACAGTTCCACAGGCTAATGACCCTTGTTGTTGAAGCCTCAACCCCAAGTAAAAAAAAAAAAATAAAAAATAAAAAATAATAATAATAGTAGATGAAACTGCACCTTTCAAACAAAAAATGTAATGAAAAAAAAGTATCCTCGATTCCATTAAAAGCAAAAAGTTACACTTGAATTATCAGGCATTTGAACTGGTAAAATTGGTATTGTTTATGCATTTTAGAAAACAATGTTTCCAAAAAGCTTTAATGTGCGAATCTATTGTGCTGTAAAGTAATAAACCTTTTTTTTGTTTTTTTTCCTGGATATTATATTACTACAAAGCCGAAAAACGTCGAGCGCAAAAGATATGATTTAATTCAATACTTTTTATACGATTTCGTTATTTCAATATAGTTTTCACACTGTCTAACTATAAGTACAAAATATAATATATTTAACGATCGAAGGATCGAATTGTTACCATCCTAGGGCATTTACAAACAATATACACGCACCTATGTTGTAACATTATATACCTAGGTATATACCTATACCCAGTGTCGTAACGATAGGGTGGCAGGACTCTAGAGAGCCCTTCAAAAAAAAAAAAAAAGTCAAAAACAAATCACCATTAGTGAAATTTATAAATACGATTCCGTTTAAAAATATATGTATATTCTTGTAAAATAAAATAAATTTAATAACTGATCACGATTATATTTATAGATTATTTTATTTACCAGTCCGTTGACATTGTCGATATTAATATTATTATACATTTAATGATATTGTTATTTGTAGAATGGAAATAAGAATGAATGTTATCGCAATCGCTTGTCTTTGAAACCGAACGTAACATTTTAGCTGTAAGATCAACTCTTAAAAATCAAATAAGTCAACTGAATTCAACTAGAGATCTTGCTCAACTTTTAATCGTGAAAAATCATTCTTTAACAGCCAGTTTCCCAGAAGTATGTACTGCTCTTTTATTATTTTTGACAATTCCTGTTACATCTGCAAGCGCGTTCCGGTCATTTTCGAAACTAAAAATTATTAAAGGATATTTAAGGAGTACAATGATGCAAGATCGTTTAAGTGGCCTGACGTTAATTTCAATCGAACAAGAAACAGCCCGAGAAGTTGAACCTTTGAAAATTTAATCGATATGTTTGCCGAAGCAAAAGCAAGAAAGAAGAAATTTTGTATTGCTTTGTATATATTTTTTAAGCCAAAAAAATGTTTAGTACAATTTTACTATAAAAATAATATTACACTAAACATGTTTTTTATTGTTTGTAACATTTTATAGCAGGGTAGAATTTTATAGGTGGTTAATTTTTGTAGGCTATTTCTCATATCTCTTTCTTACAAATTTATAAAACTAAGGGCTCGATTGGATTATTTTGCCACGGGCATTAAAAGTTCTGGTTACGCCACTGGGTATACCATAGTTGGTACATTATAATGTCGCTGTCAGCTGCGGTTACGCGGGCGCCATGTCTCGACACATATTTTGATCGGCGTCTAAATACGGTTTTGAATAACTTCGCACAGCCTGCAGGTTGTGGATTTGCACGTTTATTCCGAGAGAAGGTATATGTATATTGTATAATATGCAGTGGCAGCAGGTGGTAACACAATTATATTTTGATATAATATACATATATTTCTCTCTCTGTAATGTTATAAATTATTCACGATAAAATCAATCCCTAGAGTCTCGCGGAAAATAACTTGAAAAATATTATACAGCTCGCGCGGTGGAATGTACCTACTAATAATGGGAGTACAAAAAAAAAAGATTTCTTTTCGTATAGTCTTACAACCCGGCCGTGTCTCAGGTTGCAGTTGAAAATATGACAGATTACGATTTATTTACATTTTAAATTAGCGTCCTTGATTTAAATTTGTATAATACATGCATGGTTGTTGAGTACGTACGGTCTGCAGTTGGCGTGAAATCGTTTAAACCCAAAATCGTGGCGTCTAAAATATAATAGGCACATGCCAGCTATATAACTAGTGTCCCAGATTTCAGGCACAATAAGTAATATTACGTGTGCCGCGTGAAAACCTAAGTGATGTACTCACGACTTAATAATAATAATAATAATAATAATATTTACTAGCAGAAATATAGTTTATAGTGGATTTAACATTTTTTTTTTACTGCTTCTCATATCACTAAGGTAAACCTTTTGACGACAGACGAGGGTCAACGTATTATAGTACATAGGCATTGGCAATGTAGTTTAAAATAATGTTGTGGCCAGAATCAACTAATTGAGTCCATCGGCATTAAATTATATGTATATTATAATAGTATCGTGTTCGATAAATGTTTGTGTCTGTGGCTATATTGGGGTATTATATTTTAACCAGAAAAAAAGTGATAAGATAATTTAGTTAATAACACATAATTAATGTGATTAATGTCGCTAATAATATTAATTAAACCGGTCGAAAGTATAAAAAACAAAGATATTTTGAATCATATTTAGAACACGACACTTATTTTGTAGTTATTTCAGCAATTAATGAGGAAAATAAATTATAATATCAAAAATTAAAAAAAATACCTTGTTAAAAATTATAAAAAAATCACCTTATCCAATAAGATCGATATCTACGTACGTGATGGCGAACACATAATAAATTGCGCCAAAAGCATAACTATATTTTTGGGTACCTACTTCCGAAACTGTACTAGTAAATCATAATATTCATATACATCATTAAAAAAAGCTCATAAATTTTATTGAACATATTTTGTTCGTATTTTTTATGTCAACTGAAATTTAGATCATCTGAATAGAATATACAGAAAACAATTTGTATTTTCTTGAAATTATTTAAAAATCTAATTAGTACACGGCTCTGTAGTTTTTTTTTAATAATATGTAAATATTAAGCATATTTTTAGGGATTTATTCGACTCTATATAGCACGCAGGTACCACACCTATCTAAGTGTTTTCGTCATATTTTTCTGGCGCAAATGACGGCGTTTACCTATTGAATTCGGTACTGAATTCATCTTTGCGTTGGGAGGAACAAGCGAATTGGCTCTTGCCTTTCGATATCGGGGAAACTAAAAACTGGCTTTTGACTTTTTCAAAAAGAATGAATGAAAAACCGTGAAACCCTCTATACAATCTCGAAGCGGCCGTTCAATATGAATTTTCTTCTTAACAGTAGATATAGTGGTGGCTACTGGTCTCTACTACAGGTGCCCTGGACAACACTATAACCGTGCAGTGCTCTCGGGCAGAAGAGAAGGCGTGTTTCATTACACTGCAAATGCCGAAGTGTGCGCGTGTGTTCGAAAACCATATCAAATAAAATATATAATAATATTGTGTTTTATGCCTGTTGCAGTCGAAAACGGCGCATAATTGTTGTTTGAATAAACGTTCGCATCATTCGTCGTGAAGTTTCGATTGTTGTGTACCTACGAGCGTTACAAAACCGTATTGTGTGATTACTTGGTAATAGGTTTTGTGGGACATTTACTACAACATGTACCTATAAATGCCCACCTTTGAGCACATTTTAGCCTCGCGACAAAACTCAACAATGTCGTACACAAACCAATTGGATACGCGCGTTTTAAACACTGCAGCATTGTATTTACGTACTTTTATACATATAATGACGATAGCAATGCTGCAGTGTTTAAAATATATATATGTGTATATGTAATTCAATTGCTGTTGTAAAATGAATTTGTGTACTAACACGTGTCGTCACGTCGCCGACAAATTATAAACGACTGCGTGAAACTGAAATTAAAATTCGAAAGCAATCGTTTCAACCCAAACAAATGACGTGCATCAAAATATGCTCTTATACAGTTAATATCTTTTGTTGCCTATATTATATTGTTGGGCATAATGTGTATGGTGTATTGGACGCAAAAAGTTATTAATATTTATTATTTACACTTAAAATCTTTGATGATAATAACTAGAGCAAGGAGTTAACTCGATTTAAAAAACGAGTAAAACCCTTAAAAATATGGTTAACGCACTCTTATTAGTATTATCAAGCTTAATACGATTCTCTAAATTAAAGCTCCCAAAAATTAAAAACCTGAATAAAATATGTTTCTGATGAGTTTAATATAAAATTTTTATGGATGAATTTGTGATATTTTGTGTTGGGAGAGAAATATTTTAGCGCATGCAGAAAAAATGCAATTAGCAATTTAACCAATGTGTATAATTTTTCTACTATAAGGCAAACATTTCAAATAGTTTGAATGAGTACCTAATATCATTTTATATGTTATAAAGTAAAATGTTTTTATTTTATTAATTCAATCATCTACAGCATTCCGGAAAATATTTATTATCACGTTCTAATGATAGAATATTTTACACTCTAATTCAACGATGAAGAAGACAACTATCAAGTATTGTATTATTTGTATTGTAATCAGTTATGTATTTTTTTTTTTTATAATCTGTTTTATTATTTTATAAAATATATTGTATTAATGAGACCAGTTGCTTTAAGAATATTATATTTGAATTCAAATGGATGCTGTGGTGGGATTGTAAATTGAAATGAAATAAAATGTTTTGAACATATTGAGAGGAGTAATTTGAGATTAGTCTTTTGCTGATACGATACAGAATAAAAATCAAGAAAGAGATGATGGGGAATTCCACATAATATATTGACCTGGTGCACATCTAGGGGAGATGAGTGTGGGTTATTCGAGGACTATAATTTAAAGGAGTGACTGTGAAGAGAAGATGATATGTTAATAATTATATTAAGAATGTATATAAATAAATGTGTTTTGCAACAGAGCTCTCGCTTTTGAACATTTACCGACGCTATGAGTCGTGTGCATTTGAACACTTAAAATTGTCAGTATTGATCTTGTACCGTCGACAGTCTCCAGAAATATTCGCACAGCAATTTAATTAAATATTGTTTATGTATATAGTGCAGTTGATATTGAAAAAGTTAATATAGTCATACATATTTTCTATCATTATTATTCGCTGGTATGTAAACAAAAATATGAACAGAATTTTATAAGAGTTTTTTTTCTTCTAAACTTTACTTTATAATACATGAGATGATTACCTATGATTTAGTCAATTATTTTAAATTTGATCACAATTTTACAGTGCTTCAATAAGCACTTAATAATAATTACATTTGATATGTCTGATATATTTTATTTTATGGTGACAAACGACAGGGAAATTACAATGGGTGATACACCAGTGTTTCCCAAACTTTCCCTCCGCCAGATAACTTAAAGAGTATGGTAAAAATGATTGCAGACTCCGTGATAAAAATAACGTAATCCAACAATAATAAATTATTATTATTTGCGGACCCAGTTTGGTATATTATATGCTGACTCCTAAGGGTCCGCCGACTACAGTTTGGGAAACATGGAATATACTGATACAGGATAAATGTATTCAAAAATTTGTCTTCTAGTTATGTCAACAAATGATTTCATAATTATTTGCAGTATCAATTCTTAAAAGGCAGGTATCACGCCATAACTTGCTTAGTAGATATGAGGTAAGTACTTAATTATCAAAAACAATTTTGAGAAGCAATGGTCAAACCAAAGTCGAGAATCCATAAATCATCGGGTAATTACCTACTAAAGTACTAAATATCAATTTTAATCCACCTACAAAATATACATAATATTCTTATACACTTACAAATCATAATGTGTGATGAATATTTCAAATCGTATTTTTTAGTCTATCAGATAATTCAAATAGTCTTGCACTCTAGTAAAATACTAGTGTACAGACTTTTTTTTGATAAGTTTCATCACCACTGTCATAGCCATAGGTATTCTTATGTAAAAAAAAGGCGCGTAAACACTAGATTTATGTTATTCATCATTGATACCTAATAGTCGATTTATCGATTGGCATGCATAATATCACATAATATTATGTAGTTACCTACGCATCAATATTTTATAAATTATAAATTAAAATCTATAGAATTCAATCATGCATTATGTTTAATAATATATTGGATAAAGGTGTTACCTTTCTCTGGATTCCATTTTTGGTTTGGTTTTTGGTTTTTGAGAGGTGGTACCCTTCTTCTTGTCAGTGGTCTGCGTGGGAGTTTGTAGGCGCACGTTGACCGGGTCGTAGTTCTTCCTCAGAACTTTGTTAATACGGTTCAGTATGTTGTCCACGAACCTGTTATACTTGGCGACGTACGAGGACGGCAAGGTCACTGGGTTGCTAGCCATTGCACCTGAAGACCGACCGAATCATTAATTAACAAAATTTTCTATCCGTCAATTTTGCGCCGCCCGCCCATTCATCACCACTATCCTGTCACCGTCCACACGAAGTGCGCAGGAATATTCATTTCCGGTCGTGATATCATACAGATTCGTGAAGGAATGGCAGTTTGCTAGGTAAACATTTATTTTGATACTGAGTAAAACAACGAGTATATGAATCGTAACATACATACGAATAATAATGTAGAAAAATATATAAATTACCCCGATAATTTGGGTAGTTTTGTCACATTAGTGATGAAAATAATATCTTATAATACTGATAAATATAGGTATAAGATTACAGATCGGATTAGTATGAATTTGCATATTTCTTATGATTGATTTTATGATATGATACGCTAAATGAGTAAAAAATGTTTTTACGACATAACGATTTAAACTATAAAACGTATAATGTTACATATATCATTTGCCATCTATAGAAATTTACTCATTTTTATTTTATTTTAAGGACTTATATATAACAATTTTAATCACAATATATCTTAGGTATATTTATAAATAAATAATTATTATTGTGATATAGATAAATATGTATATTTTTATAGTTTAAATGAATAGAGATGTTTGTAGATATACAAACGGTTTTGCCAAATACATTTGAGAATTTTTTTTTTTTCTAATTGATTAAAATTATCTGCAAAACAAAGACATTTTGAGTAAAATTATTTATATTAGCGTTTCATAATTTCAAATTTATTATTTTAATGAAATATTCAGAAAATAAATTCTTTCTAATTTTTTAGAATGTATATCAATTTTGTCATTCATATTTGGACATTTTATTCTTTAGTGCGTAGATTCATTATGTACCTATGTTTTAAGAAATTTTAGGACATACTTGGTTGGTTTTAAATGCATAAAAATCCGCCTTATAGTAATAATGATGATGACGACGATCTATGCGAAAACGTTTTAGGCACAGGCGGGTTCCATGTCGCACTCTGATTAGCAGTCGACGGGTGGTAAATTGCGGTCGGTCGGTTTATCGTCAAACCGATGATTATGTGACGGAAAAACAAAAAGCTATAGTGGCAAAGATTTTAGCTTAGACTTAATAGATGTTGGGACATTTTGGTTTTAACTGTTAAAATGAATTTATGCACTCGACAGAAAACATAAATTTTAGTTACCTCTCGTAAAAATCGAGTCTCGAATATCTACGAAATTGATTTCCCCGAAAACGTTTTGAACTACGGACCTCATTGTGAAAATCATATTCATTAGTTACGATCCTTCCCCTCTCTGCCACAGATTGAAGTAAAGCTCAAGTTTATATTATATTATTTACCTACGGTCCATGGACCATGATGGCATACACACAGATACTTGAAGAAAGTTTGATATAAAAAAAATTAAATAAAGTAGTATTAATCTTACGGTAGATACGCAACGGCCGCTACATAGATTTATGATGTTCGTATGATGCGACTGTGCGTTTTCACACTTGAAATTCGGTGGATAAATCATTGAACTCAAAAAAAACGATGTTCATAGCGGACGAGTGTGGTAAAAACCGCACTCGATGACTGATAAAAAAAAAAAAAAAAAATGTCAACCAGAGAAAAATAGCGACCACTTCATCGCATCGCTTACCACACTCAATTTCCGATATCTATAATATAAATGGCGTAACACCAAGTACATTATACCTACACAAGACTTTTCAAGCACCATACTTTGAAAAGTATTCGCGACGAAAATTGAAATAAGAAAAGAAGAACTGTTGTCGCTAAGCCAACAACATTGACGAGTAAAACGGAAAGACGTCGGTAGAATTATTGTATAATATAATTATTATAAAAATACTATTAAATAACGGAGACGACGATAAATGAACGCACAGCACGTCGTCGTCCGTGCGTTAAATTAGTCTGTTGATTTAATGTGCGCACGCTTTCGGTGTCTTGGACGTCGTGGTTTGTGTAATATTATAATGCAGAGCGATTTTTTTTACTGTAAATTATATTATTCATGTCGTATAGTATAAACATTTTTTTTAAATAGTTTTTTTTTACTACGTTTTTAATTTCATATAATCTGAAATATTATATTCTTTTATAAGCAGGATATTTTTTTTTAGTACGTGGATGTATAAAAATTGAATTTCCAACGAGTATTCGATTAATTATAACTTATAAGCATATACTTATAAAATATATTTTAATTTTTAAGCTTGGATGAGAGGAGTAGAATAGCATATTGCGATACCCCGCAAAATGTTAGTCCACTACGACTCCGTTTATTTAAACTTTAAATTCTTATAAGTACTTATAGCTATAAGTTATACGTAGTTACTTATGTAGGGGGAAATTTGCGCACGTTGATCATTTTTTCAATTTAATCTCGGATTATAATAGCACAATATAGTGCTTTGGTTGGCCACCTGCGTCACGATAATTATAATAAATATTGTTATCATCCCGAACAGTAGTAGATTGAAGATCTATTAAAATTTAAATAAATAATAACAATAATGTAAAATATTTAGTCATCATACCCACCACTATGGTTTTCGTTTAACGACAATGTTTTTCTCAGAGCAATGAGCATAGTTATGTATTTATAATATGTATATTTTTTTGTATTTCATTAATTTTTACTATAACTGTGTTTTTGACAATATTTTTCACGAAAAAATATCAAATTATATTTCTGTTATATCGTTAGCATAGTTTTACAAAACACTGTGAGTAGCGGTTGTTTTTAATTTCATACTCCAAAGCATAATGTTTTTTTGGAATATATAAACCATACAAATAAAAATATAAAACCGAACCTTTGTAAGTCTCTGTTTATTGTTATA
Source organism: Diuraphis noxia (assembly GCF_037042655.1). Taxonomy (NCBI): domain Eukaryota; kingdom Metazoa; phylum Arthropoda; class Insecta; order Hemiptera; family Aphididae; genus Diuraphis; species Diuraphis noxia. The sequence goes on from NW_028301712.1 coordinate 84,752,003, forward strand.
ACTTTTAAGCATTTAAAGCTACATAATTATGCTGTCGTGATGTGTCTGATACGCCGCAAACTTTTGCGCTGCTACTTCACTCATTTAAACTTTAAAATGCTTATAAATAATAAAACATCGGCCCAACAATAATTTAATTGTAATACAGCAACAAAGTTTGATGAAAAAAAAAATCTGTTTCGGAGTACACAAAAAAATATGTGATAGATATTAGATAAAAAAAAATAATATTGATCTCTCACATTAGAAAACAAAATACTTTGAAATGTTGTAAAAATTTGTAAAAAAAAAAAAGTAAAGAAAACTACGTATTGTTGAGAATACGAAAAAGAGTTTTACCAAAAAAACGATCGCCTCAAAAAAAACCAATTGCTTGGCACGCTATATGGTCGAATAGCATCAACATGATGATAATAATAATATTATACATTTACCAAAGATCCGTTAACCCACTGGTGGTATTATTATTTCAACGGCGTCTTTGCATGGTGTATATATTATAATGTATATGCATATGTGCAGTATACATAATAATATTATTTGCGATGTGTAGGTCAACGTTCTTGGCACGTGCGCTCATAGATAAAATTTAAATGTGTCCAATATGTATAAATCGATTTATCATTACAGCAGTTAATTTTATATTAATTTATTGAGTTTTGGCGGTCCTCGCTGAACAGTATATTACTACGCCTACCGAACTTGGTGCATACCACACAACGATATTCCAATATTTTAAGTATAGGTTTATACCACGATGACCCATTCGTAACGCGTTTTGGCCATTCGGTATAGTTATGGGGGAGGGGGTAGGGTTTACAGCCGCAATGGAATATTTGGCGAATTTATGCTTGCTATAAAGACCTTAATGAAAAGCCGGAAATACTCACACATCCGGTCGTAGGTAAAATAAATAGGGAAATAAATTGTTCGGTAAAGAAGACGACGAATATGTGTTATAAATACCCATCGCACGTCGAATAATTGCGGTATCGTTCAGGAAATAAAAACAAAACATAATAACATTATTATACGTGGTCATTGATCATGTCCACCCATATTTTCTTGTTAAATAAGAATTTTCTAAATTTTCTGTTTCTTTAACAATTGTTAAATACATCTGAGGACATATTTTACATTGCTTAGATTAGTTGTACAATTTTTTCAGATAAAAATTACTCTTAGACCTAAGGTCGATGGTTGTTACAGTAAATAGACGTAAAGCAGATGACTTTATGGAATAAGCATGTTTATGTATCTAATTTAAAATTCATATGAGTAGTTTCTGAGTTATTGAAATGGATTAAAGTCCTCAAAAATAGTTTCACAAAAATATAAAATAGACTTAATATTGGATGTAGATAAATTTTACGAATTACATCATGTTTACAATAATTTTCTTACCTTCCAAACTTATTCAGTATTCGTATTATTTTCGATCTATTATATCCTAAACTACACGAAGTTAAATAACTCAAACATAATCGTTCGAATTTAGATTTGACAACCAGATTAAAAATGAAATTCATTTGATTAGAAATTTGTAGGGAAAAGGGTTGGTTTTTCATTTGGAAAAAAGCCACCAGAGAACATACCACTACTCAAATGGCACAAAAAATCTAAATATTTTAAATATATTATACCTATTGAAAAAGTGAAAAGTGATTTATCTTGTACAAGTTCGTATAGGTAGTATATTATACAATCCGAGAAGCCTCCAGCGTCAGCTGCGCGAAAAAATCCATCAAAATAGCATTACCGCATGGCATGTCATTATTATCTTACAAAAATAACGGATTTATTACAATACGTACTTTGCCAAGATTTACTAATATTTTCCATTTTATGCTGAAAATCTCTGGTTGTAGGTGAATATGTATAATATATAATAATATAATATAATGGGTTCGCTGCGGATGTGTCATCGCAGCCATCACGTCTACTCATCGTGAAGATAACAACGGTGAATTTACTTTTGGAATTCACGTTTGAATGGTAAAAATGATTATTAATAACGCGCTAGATTGCTGGCCGTTGCGCGGTGCAGTCGGATAATATTGTGGGCCGGATGACGACACTGCAACAGTCGTGCAGATACGTCGACGACGACGATGATAATAATAATAATAATAATATTGTACCCATATTTTGGCGCGGAATAACGGGACAGGAAACGATTTCGACGAGTGCCACGCGTCCGACAATAACACACGTAGTTACCTACCTACAAATAATAACGTAATTATTTATCGGCTATTAATCCGTCTTGTTCGGTTCGCGCGAAATGGGACGGCCACCGCAAAAATAATAATAATAAGTGGTACGCGCTCCGGTCCGGAGACAACGGCGCACGACCAGTTTGGCCTCCTTAAAATTCGATAACTGCATTCCTGCGCGAACCCGACGACGACGACGATGACGACGGCTCTGGCTCTGTGGCAAATATACGCGCGGTCGATAGCCGCAATCGAACGTTATTTGCGTTTAAAATATTATATTACATTAATATATTATTATTATCGTACGCGAATCAATGACGTTTAATATTGTGACCGCGCACCGTGTATAGGTACGTACATCGGGTGGCACGTTTAAAATAATAATTCATAATATGACCGGCGTCGGTCGCGGTTGAGCGTTTTTGTTCAAGTGTCCTATAATATTATACATCATTTACTCATAGGTAGGTACATACTAATGGTCAAAGGCAGGCATAGACTAGTTAAATTGACAGTTGAAAAAACTTAGTAGCTATCTGAGTCGATTTGAAAATAATCCATTAAAAACATCTTAAATTTTACGTTTGTACGTTAATAATCCAATATTACTATAATATGATAACACGTACAATCAATTATGTTCTTTTTCTGGATAAAATAATTTTGTATATTGGTTTATTTTATTAGATTACATAGACTATATTTTATACTTTTAACCTAACCAATTATTTTCTTACCTTTCCCTCCACAGACAATAAGTGTATCATTTCGTTTTCCACGGAAACAGGGAAAAATTAAGTTAAATAAAGACTACTAAAAAATAGTTGAAAAACATTAGGTATAAAGAGAAATCCGTCCATATAAGAAGATAATAAATATTATTATTATTCGATAATATCAACACAGATAACGGATATCACGTTATTCGCTTATTTCAAATTCATACGAGTCCTGGCCGTCCTGGGAATCCATTCGGCTTAAGGATGAACGCGATGATAATCAGCTGGTTCTATGTAATAAGCAAGTGCGTGCTTGGTTCAATGCATTTCGAGCCGAGCTCTATGTATAGCCAACAACAGCCAATAAACCGTTCATTTTCCATTAAATGTTAATACGTCGTTCCCGATAGTTTTTCCCAAGATTTTCACAAGTGGTGTTATTTTAAAAAAAATTTTGAATAAAAAAAATACAGCGTTGGATATTTCGAATACCTATATATATATATATATGAAAAAGAATTTGTAAGTAAAACGCGGTGATCTGTCATAATATTTTAAGATATTATTTATGTTAAATTAATGTACCTACCATTCAGCATTTTTGTGATAAAAGCAAAACACACCAACCACATTTTGTTCTACCACAAATCAATAACATCATATTTTATAGAAACAGGAAACATGCTCACGTTGTCGGTTGTTTGAATATTGAATGTAAAAAATTTTTTTCTTTCTCAAAATTGGTTGTCCAACTAGAATAATTGAAAGTATTATAGAAAAATGGTTACGTTGCTTTATTTTTCCATTTATTCATAAAATATAACTCATATAAATGCAAATACTTTTTTAACCGAAGTCTATCAATATTATAGTATTATCTGTTTAGTGTTCCGGGAAAAAATAAAATAAAAATTCAAACAAACCCTATATGAGAAGAATTGTGAGAATTACGTGTACAGACATACGTGTGGTAGTAATCTGTGTGAATATATTGTTTAGCATCTCGAAATTTGTGAGAAAAAAACATAATAAAGTTTACATCTTTCTCCGAAAGCATTGTCTTTGTAATTTTTACGAACTCTGCAGTTTTATGTCATTTCCTGGCTTAAAATGAAAATGTATTGATTTGATTATGTTATTACTGTAGAGTCACGGAGCATCATTAAATGTCAGATAAACATTGTTGGATCCTCGCAATATATTATACGAGCCTAGTCGTCCTCTCCATTTGATTATAATTTATTAACTGAAACCAATTATATTATTACCATTGTTGTCGAATGCGCGTCAAGTCATTCGGCGCTATTGTCTTGTGCGTAAGTGCAGAGCACGAAAACAAAGTGATTCTAATTTAGTGAATTGCTATTGAAACGTGACTCGAAGTTTACAATGTGTATATATAGGTACACTGCAGCAGGCCTCCGAAAATGTGAAACGCACGCGACACCGCCAGTATACGGCACAATATATTTTTATTGGTAAAAAAGAAAAAGTAATAAAGGCCGTTTTGACGGACGACGAAATGTAAATAAATCGCTTTCCATTAAAATATTAATATACCTATAATATATTTTATAAAAAATATTTGTGATGATTACGAGCAGACGAGAACGGCTTGTACCTAACCTATATACATATGTGTGTGTGTGATTGAAAGTAAAACAGTATATAGGTATATAACTACAACGGGATGAAATACGATTACGGATGAACCGTGAAGCAGTCGTTGGAGGGGACCAGAGAGAAATTTCCCCGGGGGGCAGTTGCAGGTCCCGGCCGTTTAGAAAGTACCAGTTTTCTGGAGAAACGATTTTCGTGGGACACGACATCCATCGACGGCATAATATGATAATAATAATAATATTAATAATATGTACCGCATTATAAATTATAATAATATTCCGTTAAACTATCGAAGTGCACACACGTACACAGCGTGGTGTAATGTATAATATAAATCTAGCGTTGTGTGGATGCCTCCTATACGATTCCAGTTGCTTTCTACGCGGCTGTTAGCTATATATAGCGTCCTGGCACGCCCACATGGTCGACACATATACGCGACCGGTATGGAGGTCACATCCTTGAACCCGTTTCGGTGGTTGTCCGCGCCCGTCTTCGCGCCCGCATCCGGATTTAGGTTTCCGGATACCACTGGACGCGGTCAGGTCGGATATAAAGGTAATACATTCGCCTATTAAAATACGGATCAGCGGCTAGTATGATGGCAGTACTCATTCTCTATTAACTTGATTGAAACAAAAAAAAAAAAATGAAAGAGTGAAGAAAAATTTTCGCGTTTTATTGGATTTAATAAATTATTCAATAGTAGCAACTTTGATACTTTTAATGATGATATCCATCATGGAAAAAACGCAGACATTTCCATTTTTCTTCCTCTAAAAGTTAATAATGACACAAGTAAAGTAGGTACCCGCGGGGTTTAGCGAGACGGCGTCAACAATAATGATTACCTATTGTTATTTACGCTGCAGACTGATATTTGATATTATATTATATACTTGGCGAGACTATATAAGTATACTCTCTCCGTTACTCTGTTTTTCTCTCTTTGTCACTCTCTCTCTGTCTGTCTTTCACTCACTTGCTCCGAGACAACATAGGACTGGTGACGTCACGGATTGTTTTCGCCGCGTGTACGTTTAGTATATGGAGGTAGTGAGGTACTGGTCATTTTTTGTCAGACCTCTCGTCTCCACGCGGATACGGATGTACACCTATACGGTCATCGGCTGCAAAGCTAGATACGACTTTCTATAGAGTCATAGTCTTGGAAAATATTTTAATAATATATTATTATCGTTACGGTCGTCGAGCTAATCGTACGAGATTGGTATTAGGTACCTACACGATTTATTACCATGTAGGTAGTTTGGAGTTAAAACGATTGCTGGTCAACGACAATAAAAAGACCGTGTTCGACTAAAATACCGAATAAATGTTATAACTGTGTATCTATATGCATATAATATTAAATATCATTAGGTAGTTGAAGGCTGAACGGTGACTTTTGTACATACAGATACGATAAAATTTGAATACTAAGATAGGTTATATTGTGGTAGTTATACTAATTAGTATAACTGGTTATAACGGTTCAGTCGTGTGAAAATCTGGTAATTGCACCTCCGAACAAGATCCACTGCAGTAGTAATTAGATTGAATTCAACAAGTGTCGGATTAAATATAAATATATAAATTTCTTTTCCACGAAAAATATTAATAATATTGTTATGCATCTTTGGAATAAACCTAGGAAAACATGTCGTCTTTAGCAGAACACACGCGTAAGGCGAATAATATTGTACCTGTATGACGACGTGCAACGATGCGACCGAGTCACTCGCATTCGTATAATAATAGTAAATATTATTTCCTTGTCGTAATCGGCGCTGTATATTTAATCACCACCGAAGCCTTCGGGTCTGACTGATGTTTTGCGTACAGTTCGTCTCTTTATTGGAGATCATTGATATTTGCAAGCTCGAATAATAATATTACTCGTAATATATATTACACTAAAATATGCACACTGAACAAAAAAAGAGATAAAAAGTTCACACCGGGGAATAAACCGTACCTACGGCAAAATACTATGTATACCTACCTATTATACTTAGACAGCAAATATTGTAATTAATCACTGCAGTTCATACAATATGTTAGAGGTATGTCGAAAAATCGTACGCAAGCGTGGATGATAAATCACCGGAAAAGTTCCCTGGGGAAATGAGCAAGATGTGGCGTAAGTATTTACCTCGACCTATAATATAATATAATATACTGTGCACCGCGGTAAATGCAGTAGCGCAGTTATCGAATTATGTTATATTAATAATTATAATATTATGGTTAATATGCCATCGGCGATAGTGATGATTATTATAATCATGGTCGTCACGCACATTAAAAAAAAAAGTTATTTTAATGTTAGACCAACAAAATCGCGTGTGCTGCTTACCTACCTTAACACATTATCTTTGATCGCTATTTTTTTTTCGCTAGCAATTATCACAATATCCGGAATATGTGGTCTAAAAATTCGCATAGTTGGATATATCAGAAATCGAGTATAAGCGTCCAAATGCATTTTATAGACTGTGTATAATACAATATTATTCGTGATCGCTCAGGACCGATACGAGTATAGACAAGAACTTGACTAGATCGCTTCATCTGTAATCTCATAGTTTATAAATTTTATACTACTGTTTTACACTTAAATAGTTGATAGATCTCTTTAAAATTATTTCATTATCGATTCTAATCAAAATACGTAAGCTGTTGTTATCGTCTTATCGAAGCACACAAATAATAAGAAATTTTACCATTTATCGGAGGTAACACTCAAGGAGTGGGCATATAATAACTACCTATAAAGGGAGCCATCGATCTCACAAATATAAAGGACAAAGGTATATATAATTTTAAAACAATCTATCAATTTTTATTTGTAGTCGTACTGGTCACACCAAATTTTATCATGACAGTGCGAGTCGATTTTTATATATCATTTTTTTCAAAATGCTGAATAATTAATGTCAGGTTTCAAAACTATAAGACATTATTCAATCATGATATGGATATTAAAAAGAAATAAACTACTTTATAATATAAATATTCCCCGATTAATAAATTTTGAAACAGTCTGTTTTAAATCTCTCAATTTTTTTTTAGGTGATTTTAGGTAATTGAAGTAGTCATTATATAATATTATCAATATAGATTTTATCTATCTCGCAATAGTCGCAATTGATTAAATTATGATTAATAATTTTTTTGTACTTCCCTTTCCTGGTTTTTGGTTTAAAAAACATAGCCTGACTTCGAACGATTTAAACTTACAACTAAAAATTAGTGGAATTTTTGGGAATTAATTCAAAATAACTGTACTTACTTTTTAGCAGAATAGATGAAAAATTTTCAAAATAATATTTTTTCAAACAGAAGAAATTCCCTACGAGAGCATGTGAGTGGCCCAAAGACCTTAAAAAAATAATTATAAGACTTGGGACGTGAAGCGGTGGTGGATGCGGTGAGGCGGTGGTGGCGTAACCGGACGAAAGTTACCGGAAGTTTGTATGCACTCACGCGCTCGTCCCTTGGCCGCCGTTCTGGTTTCGCTGGAGTCGTCATCGTCGTCGTCATCATCGTCATCATCGTCATCGTCGTCATCGTCGTCGCTGCCACCCGTGCCCGCGGCCGACGAGTCTTCGTCGTCGTCATCGTCATCGTCATCGTCGTCATCGTCGTCGTCATCGTCGTCACTCGCGTTGGCCGACGCCGGAGCAGCCGCGGCCGCGATGCTATTGGACTCGACAGCCTGCACGGAAGACGCTACGGACGCGGCACCGTCCTCGCCGTCCGCCAAGTCATCGTCGTTGGGCACAGGTGACAACAGCGTGACGGTGTGCGGCCCGTCTTGGTCGGCGGACGCCGCGTCGTCTACGCCAGCGCCATCGTCATAGTTGACGCTAGACGCTGCGGAGCCATCGCCGCCCGTCCCGTAGTCCGGCGAGTCTTCGGTCGGTGACGATACGGAGAGGCCCTGCACGGGCGCTGCAGTGGTGGACGACTGTCCGAACACCAGCGTGCTAACCGAAGACGTCTCTTCCTCTTCTTCGTCATCTGTGATCATGCAATACACAAGAACAATACGTCCGTTATTACACAACAACAATAATATTATTATAATGTTGCGACATCGATGGTAATATTAATAAAACAATATAATAACACAATAATTATAAATAATATAGTAAGCGTCTTTAAGTATTTTATAATAATATTTACATAAAAATCTGACAAACCCGTATCCGCTCGGCACCAAATATTGCGAAGTTTAAATAAGTTTAGCATACTATAGGTATTAATAAGTTTTAATAATATCTTATATACACACCGATTTCCTTTACATATTATATATTTTACCTGCTCACGAACGATGAACGAAAAAGTGTCCATTTCTATATATTCTAATTACTATATTAATTACATACTTCCTTCGTCCTTGTCGTCGATGCAGTCACCTTCGTCATCGTTCCTTAACATCTTCATCGCCGGACCGCAGTTCACAAGTCACAGTACGACGATAGTATAATAATATTATTTACATCACATAAAGTCGGTTATTGTATGGTTATAAAGCTGGTACGTATGGGTCACTGGTTTATTGCTATAAGTAAACGATCTTTGAGCATTTTTTTTTTTTTATCCTATACCTCGAAAGTATCGTCACGATCGCGAGTTATTTTCGACGATCGAGATTCAACCCACAGTCCAAAACCAGAACGTCAATCACAGCGTAAAATAAATATTATTTTTTGTGATAGTACGAGTATGTGCTTCGTGATGAACATTAGCCTGTTCACCTTACGTCGAATTTTAAGAGAAAAGTCTAACTGAACTCTAATCCGTCCATCATAATCAATAAATATGTTTTTATTATGTGGTTTATACTTAGAGACTTTAATATATATTGCGTACCACAAAAATGTGGACCTATAAGAGCGTATAATAATAACAATAGTTTGGCTCCCAGTTAGTATATAGGTTGATGCGTAAGTGCGCGGACAAGAAACGCATATTAGATAGTAATAATAATAATAATAATAATAATATTATATTATAACGGAACATCTTTCCGGACGAAATTCCTCCTAAAGTTTCTGCGAGCTTGCGCAACATTTCACCACCACACACCATCCTGCAGGTATATATCACTACATCATCACGCACAGTATAAAGCGAAATACTAACGTTTATTATAATATATATATATATGTAGTGTGTGTGTATGTCAGTGTATGTGTGTGTGCAAAACGTACCTCCACCGTTATTGTTGTTTTTTTCCCCATACTTTTATATTGTATTCTAATTTATTATTGTTTATACGCTGTATATATAATTATGACAATAATGTACTCAGCGTGTGTACTAGTTAAAATAAGGTGTGGATTTAAATTATTAACATAATGTAGTTTCAATATATTCAAATCTGTTTATTTGCTGAAATATTTGCTATCACAGCCATGTTTTTTTTAAAAACTTTTTGATAATATAAAAAAAAAAATAATAATTCGTTATGACACTCAAAGATATTAATATTATAATAAATCTTACTCTATATTGAACACGAATTAACATAATTTTGTTTTGACTGTTATTAAATGACACACTATAATATTATCATATTTATACATATATATATATATATGTATGTATGTATGTATTCGTTATTCGAGTAGTTGTTGTTTGGTAACAAATTGCCGTAAATATATATATATATATATTTATATATTATTATATAGGCATATATGTATAAAAAAAATTATAGGTGTAATATTATAGCGTTGAAATATTGAATTTCTAATATCTAAAATAAATTATTAATAAATAAATAAATAAATAAATAAATAAGTAAAAACTTTAAATAAATAAGTTTTGTTTTTACATTCTTAAATCTATGTCGTTGTTTATGTTGTTGTTGTTGTTGTTGTTGTTTTTTTTTTTTTGTATATCAAAGTGTTTTGATCGAGTCCGTTAAGTAGTGAGATGAGTTTCTCGATGTTGTTTTTCACATGTCATATACAATGTAAAATGTGTATACATAGATTTTTTTTTATACACACATTGTCGTATCTTGATGTTAATGTTTCTGTAATTGTTAGTCTCCCGCGGTCGATCGGGTTCGATCAACCTAAAAAAAACAAACAGACACACAATGCCAAAATTACACTCGTGTCATAGATTCCAATAGATGGCATATATAGGTAGGTACGTTATATGTGGCGTGCGACATGCTACACCCACAGGGTGAAATGGAAAAAAATCTGAACCAAAATTTGTCCTCTCCGGATTGATGAATTATGATGAGACGTAAAAGGTTTGGTTGGTCGTGTAATAGTGGTCGAATCAATGTGGAAAACAATAGTGCGATGTTGCACTTCGAATAGTGACGTTTTACGAGTCTCGGCTCAACACACTTATTGTAGACGCGAAGGTATATTAGAGAATCGACGACGTCGTGTTAAAAAAAAAAAAAATGATATATGATAAAATGTCCTATAATATTTCTTAACGATACAATCGTGGACGAATTTTGGCTGAATTTTTATGCATATCGTTGTTGGTGATTTTAACTTAAATACATGAAATGATCAAATGAATGAAAATGTGACATTAATGTCGCGGAACCGCATATTATATAATATACATTTATATTACAGTAGTAGTATAAACGCATATTCATATCTATGGTCATGTGACTGTTATAAAACTGTGGCAGAAGCAATGTCAAACAAAAATTACTATAAAACATAATTGTCGTGTGTTTATGTTTACAGTTTTGCATTGTTCACTGTTCACAATTCGTTTTGGTAATATTATGTAGTGCTTTTGTGATGATTTTCGGTGTCAACGATCGAGAGTATTAATCATTGTTTATCGAGTCACCGTTATCAGATGTGTAAAGCGAGCAAAGAAGATGAAGAAGAAGAAAAAGAAAAAGATGATGAACAACGAAAATTAAAAATAAAATAAAGCGAATAATATTATTAAAAAAAAAATTAAAAAATTGTGCACAACAGCGTTTTTCTCAGCCACGTACCATTACCGGGATGTGAATATTATTATCATGCCCATTTTGCGCAGGTGCATAATAATAATAATATTGTATAGGTATATAGAGACGCGTGCACGGCGGTGGCGACAGAGATCGTGACCGACATCGCGGATTTCGTCCGTATGAAATTGCGGGAAACGCATTTTATTTATTTATCGCTTTTCGTGTTTCTTCTTTCTCGTGGACCGAAAATCGCAACGAAGTGTACGCATACGAAGGTATGATCGGTACGTGAAATTTCGAATCGCAGAAAACTATGGTCGACCGCGAGAAAACGAACCGGCGAAATCGTCGAAACGTCTAGCACTGTCGACCTTGATTGCATGCCGTCTGAACTGTTCGATAAACTGGAAACGAATATCGATCCGATCGGATTGGACACGGCGGCGCACTGTCGAGCCGACTTTTCAAAGTATTTTTTTCCGACATAGAACGGTAGAGAAACAATTTTTGACCGAATGCACACACACAGCAGCGCAATCGATCGAGTGCAATCGTTGTCGAAAAAACAGGGAAAGCCCAACGCGCCTTATAATTTGGCGTATACGGAATGGCAATGAATCGCGTATTTTGTATTATTTTTTAAATATAAAATCAACATGTGCGTGTTGTAAAGAACGCGGGAGAGAATTTAAATCCACCGAAAAAACCCCAACTCGATACCAACAATTAAAAATATCTCCAACTTTGGTGGGCAATACATCCGCGGTACGTGGTGCAGAACCAATAAGTGCAACGTAAAGCCGGATTCACTCTACACCGCGCAGTCGGGTCGAGTTTTGTACATAATAATATTATAAAGGTAACAACATTTTGTTACCCAACACGTTTCCTACAACTCGGATACATCGAATCATATCCGACTACAGACGACACGGTGTACAGTGATAACCCGTCTTAAAGCTATTTTTTTTGTTTATCGTTTCCGTTGACGGTGCAGCATTATTCAAAGGCGATAGAAGAGATCGTCCAGTGACGCTCAACCGCAGTTATATTATATTGTGATAATGTAATTAATTGGGGTACGAGAAAAAAAACAATAATTATTTAAATAATGTAAATTGAAAATCAAGACTGACCTCCGAGGATGTCTTCGAAGAATCGGTCCAAGTAATCTTCGTCTTCTTCTTCGTCATCGTCGTCGTCGTCGTCGCTTCCGGAACTCGCGGCTGGGGCCGCTGTGGCGGTGCTACCGGAATTCGATCCGGAAGCTGCTGCGGATGGGTCGGCGGCGCCGTTGGCAGCGTTTGCACTGGCCGGTTGTGGCACGACATCTTCTTCCTCTTCGTCATCGTCGTCGTCGTCGTCGTCATCGTCATCTTCCTCTTCGTCATCGTCGTCGTCGTCGTCGTCGCCGGTGATGTCCAAGTCGACCACGTCGTCGTCATCGTCGTCATCGTCGTCGTCCTCGTCTGTGGACGCTTCCGGTGCGACGGCGGCCGGCGCGGACGGCTGGGCCACCGGAACCGATTCGGAAACGGGAGCTGGCTGCACGGCGGCCGTCTCGGCCGATTGTCGGCCGCTGTCCGGTGACGTGGCTACCAGCTTGTCTGCCGTCTCGGGCGCGGCCGCGTTCGCATGGTTAAGTTCCTTTTCCGGTTCGGACGTCGAGCTGCTAACGATGGGTGACGAGCTGGCGCTATACATCAGCGCGCAGCATCCCAGACTTACGATCAGCACCCATTTTATCATCTGAAACATCATCGCAAATAAACACGCTATGTCGTTATATGTACACACACACACACACACACACACACACCCACACGATGATCTAAGCTACGATAATATTACTATATGTACACGCCGGTAGTTCGGAACGCCCTCCCCCAAAATCATCGAGTTTGGCGTCCGAATAAAGTAGGTATTTGTTCAAAGTACCGATAGAGAGTCGAGACCTTGAAAAAAAAAAAACCGTGTTCTCGTGGTTACGATCACAGTTTCCGAGAATATATACGAACATATTGCGCACGTCAAAGACATTCGTGTATATTATGTGTTGTTACGAGAAGAAGACCTCTCGGGTATTTCGAGTTTAACGGTTTTTTTTTTTTTTGGTCAATATTTCGTTAAGCCGTCACCCGGAAACGTGTTCGAGACACGTCGCTGACCTATACGCGTCCACGACATCGACCCGAAACTGGTTCAAGTGTATGATATTCGAATCGTTATATAATATTTACTATCGGTATAAATTCACCTTGAACCTTGGCACAAAACCCGTCACAGAACCACCACATTGCGTGTACTCTATTGCTCTATAATATAATTTATAAGTATTGTAATATGTATAATGTGTTTACTACGCCACTACGTCTACTTATGCGTTTTTTTCTTTTTTTTTTTTCGCCAACTATTGTTTGATTTACATTATACCATAATAATAATAGATATAGTTATAATATTAGGTATACTTAGGTTGGCGTAAAAAAAAAAAATAAATAAAATAAAATAAAACACCAAGCTAAAAACAAGCGTCGCCTTCGGTTTGCTCACTGGTACGACGGAAACCTGGAAAAGCGTTTGCGATGTGTGCGATCCCAGAACCCACGGGTGGAGGAAGTTATACAAGAAGTAATAATATTCTCACCGATAGATTTCGAGAAGGAGGCGACTTGACATCGCTGATCTCATTAGGGACATTAATGGAGATCGTGGTAGTATCATCCAAGGGTCGTTTAATATATTTCTCATCCTTGTTCGTATACATCCTAAAATTGTTACGGTTATCTCAGTCCAAGTCTACTCGCCAAATTAAAAATATATTGTTATTTCAATTTTAGTTTTGTCATTTATCGAACCGCTGACTTTGGAGTTTCGTTTATCCACCGGTGTAAAACATAATAGGTGTATAAATAATATTGTTTGTTGTATGTGGTTGTTATTGTTGCTGATCAACGTGTACGAATTTAGAATGTATATTTATTTATTTTTCACATTAATCGTATTAGAAATAAAACAAAAACACTAACCTTTGAAATGTATTTAATAAAAACGTCTTCTAGGCGTCAGTACAAGTTCCGCACCACGGAATTGATTTCCGGCTTACGATCCGAACAGTATTGTGGCGAATCGGTGGAAAACAAAAAAGATTATAACTCGCAACACTCTGTGTAAATGGCACGCACGCACGGAATATTATTGATGGTAAACGCGCACGCGAATATCAGCAAACCGAACACACCGCAGCAGTTGAACTATACTCTCCGACTGTTCAGTCAACTCTTAAATGCGCGTACTGAGCTTCGGCAATTGACTAAAAGAGTAGTTTAAACTTAGAAGAGCTATATACCGGAGAAGGTGCCGTTATAGTTGATGACCTGCGCCGTGCCAAGTGCGCGCCAAGAAGACTTTCCCTAGGACGTGGTTTCCCCTACCCCTTCGTCTTTCCGGCAGCTGGAGAATAGTGTTGTTTTTTTCTTTTTCTTTTAAACACAAAAATCGTTGGCTATAACATTCACACACACATTCATGCCCATCTATAATTTTCCAATGTGAAACTCATTCTGTATATTATACATCCTATTTTATATGTACCTCATCGGTTTGCATTCCTACAGCTGCCCAAAATCATCGCGGTCGTATGCGTCCGTATTACACCAATTATTATTACGATTATTATTATATTTTATTGACTTTTTTTATTTTTTTGTTTGTTATAAATATAATTATTATCTAAGCGTTGTCGACTACACGCGGCGCGACGTCGTACGCTGATAGATAGGACATATGTATAAGGTATTACCTACTTCGAATGATATACATATATATCAAGTATAGTTATATACGACTAAATATATAGTTACGTTTACTACTTCCATTTCAAATGATCTTTTACAAAGATATAATGAAAATATATAATATAATATCTTTGTAACAATAATATATTATAACTCAAAGTTTATTCTTGCGTGACCTTGTTCATTGAAATGTCCGGGGACGTCTGTACATATTTTTTTTAACCTTGTCGATTATTTTACAGTTGATGTATTTAAAAAAAAAAAAAATCAAAATATAATAACTTTTATCGACGTTTATAATATTATTGTGTCGTACCTACCTACGCATTCGGGATGACGCGGTGTGAGGTTCATATAATTTTTCAACACGTTGCAACGGGATTTCTAAATTAAATAATTGTTATAATGAACGCAATTACTGATCAAACGTACGAAGACCTATGGCATTATATTTATTTATTCCGGTTCTGATGGTTGCTGCCAATCGCGTGGCAGCATTGTTCATCGATATTCCAACTAGCTGTATACTATTATAATATTATAGTAATCTATAACGTAACGTTTAAGCTGCCGTGCACGGCGCATAGGTATTTAATAGTTTAACACCTGTTGTACCTCTTTGTGCGTTAAAATTACATTTTAATGGTTCTATTGCCAATGAACTACTGTGAACGCAAGATATCTTTCGGTTTTTATCGATTTTATATCTTAATGCTTTTGTTGTAACTATTTATCACCAATTAGTATTATTAATAATTGTGTTTGTATGAAGATTATTTTATAGCTTATCACAGCTATAATAAACGTCACTCACCTATTATAAATACCTATTCACATGCTGTACAACTATAAAATATTATTTTCAACAAACCATGTGAATAATATATTCTGCAGTAAACATTATTAGTCTATTATTTGAGCTGAATATGATGGTTTGTCACAAAACTACGAGTTATTATTCAAAATGTCTATAGGCACTTGTGACTTTTTGTTACTTAGGTTTACTTTATATAGGGTGGTCCTGAGGGAAGAACTTTGATAGTTACTTGTAGTTTCTTTAGAGGCAAAAAGTGTAATGCGTACAATGTACATGGTAAGAATAACATACTAAAAAAGCAAAACTGCCGAACATAGAAGAGAAATACATCGGCGTCATCCTAAACTTTGTAGTTATACGAATACTCAAGAACTGAACATTTAATTATTATATTATATATCATATTCATTTACCCTCAGGATGATTTATTTAAGACGTTCACTAAATGTTGCAGTGGTGCTACGGAGTTCCTATTACGTCACTTTACCAACCACAAAAGTTGTTTAGTGAATAATTTAATGTGTACCTAATATATGAAATAATTTACTTAATATCATTATTGTTACAAATTTACAATAGCTTACATCTACATGGTATTTAATAATATGTATAATGTATAAAGCATGTCTGTAAAAAATATACAAATTTAAAATATGATAGCTACAAACAGTTTTTTTTCAGCGTTGCGCGTTGTTTATTTAATTTATCATTATTTATATCACATAAGCCAACCTTCAAAAACTTTATTTGGAATAATCCTATCCATGCTTTAAAATAAAAAAAATCACAAGAAAAATGTACTCAACTATTTAGTAACTTAAACAAATAAAATATGAAACGCAAAATCAATAAATCATAGTATAATACTTGTAGATCAGAATAAAATTAAAAAATATAAACAACAAACTAAATGAAAAAAAGTACATTTCATGATTAATAACTGTTTACCTAACTAATTTAGGTTAGATTTCTAAGCTATTATAATTTGATATAACAGCTATAATTCTTAGTTGATTATTATTTGTTGCTGCGGCTTATTTTAAAGATAAGTTAAAATAGATTATCTAATCCAAATTGAATTTACCATCGTAAAAATGTAAAATATCAAGTTAAATTGTGACTTAGTTTTATTATTATGTTTCATTAATTGTATGACAGTGAACAAAATCCATAGAAAAACAGTAATTTTGGAATTATGTACTTTATTCTCAAATAACAAATAAATTTAAATATGATTTCAAAAATACAAATAAAAATAAAACAGCTGTTCAAATAAAAACAAGTCATAAATATTTTTTATATGGATAAATGTTTGTAGTTAATGAAAACAAAAAATTCAATAATAAAACCTATTCTGAAAAAATAGCCCTTAAATTATTGCATTTTTTTCATGAACGAATAAATTATAATACACCGTAGTAAAATAAAATCACTTCAGTTCAGAAAGATTTTATTCAAGTCCTATGTTTGATTTGCTCTCAATAATAATAATAATAAAAAAAGATCAAATCAATATAATGTAATTTTACTCCATGACCTAACCGTATTATGATCAATCATATTATAGAATAGACAAACGTATGGAATATATTATTCCGTATTATAACATATAATACCATAGAAATTCAAATATCAATACTTTTGGATCAAATATAATATGAATATAATATTATGTCTTACATTTGAAACAATATTATTGTACTAAAAACGGTTAGACCGGGATATTTAACGTGGAATAAAATTTAACATAATACTAAATATTAATTCTATACTTATTTCTATATTATATGTATAGGTTATAACAACTATTTTTTTAAATGATTGTATATTATGTACTGAATGATTTAATTTTTAGAAGTGTTCATTAGTGCAATTATTATAAAGAGAAAATCTATTTAATACATATATGTAAATATATGGGTATGGTATGTTGACTATATGGTCTTCAATACCAGCGTTTATCAATATTTTTTTTTAAGTGGTCTCCCTAAGATTTAGGATTGTTTTTATACCGTAAAAATATTAAAATAAAAATACTTATTTTTTTTTAACTACATAATAATATATTCAATGTTAAATTGTTGAACACAGATTAAATAAATAGTAATCACATATACGTTTTTAATATTTTAAATTTAAAACGTATTTTATAATAGGCTACCTAATTATTATATCAGCTTTCAACTAATTTTCCATTTTAACGACAAGTCTTGTAACATTTAAATATGGGTTTACCTAATTTAAGTGAAAATGGTATGTTTAGTTTATAATTGATGATAGTCGTGAAATATAATTCTTAGATGTAGACAAAATTAATTAAATGGCTGAACAATGAACATTCAATTTAGATAATCAACATGTTTTTTCATGAATTAATTACATAAAATAAATATTTTGAAATATTTTATGCTTCTTTCCCAATTCTATATACAGCCGTCTTAGGGGCCATATGGTTCATAATTTGTGAAGCATTGATCTATTATAGATTCTATACTCGTTAATATTGTTAGTATAGTGCCGGTAGTTCTCAGGAGCGTATTCCCATTTTCAGAAAATCCGTGATCGGAAATTCCCAGGAATACCCGAGACTGTTAAAACAATTACCCATATATTTCAGTAACTATTTTATAATGTGTTTTTTAATGAGAGTTAACGCATCTTAATTTATGTTTAGTTTTATAAGTTTAAATATATTATTTTATATATTATAATAATTTCAAAATGTAGGTATTATAAAATTTTAGCATTATAGTAGGTACAGGATAATGTTATTCATCATTAGTAAGTACCTAATTAGTGCAGTTAATATTTTTAGTAGACTTAAAGAACAATTTCGTCCAGAGTTTACCTTATTCATATTTTATATTTGCTAGATAAAGCTAGAATATGTACAAGGGTCTAGAGTTCTAAAATCTTAAACAGGATTTCCGTATGTCTGAGAAACATAACTCGTTATTATAAATTCGTCTTACATAATTTAATAATTTATTATTACCTTTCCATATATCCTGTTTGGCTGTTTACGTGAAATATGTTTATTTAATAGTGAGATTTTGAGTGTTCAAATTATTTTTGAATATAAATTTCGAAGAAATAGAAAATAGACGATTTATTTTATAAATTAGAATTTTTTTGTTAATTTAATTATTATTAACAGCTACCTACATGGTTTACTGGATTAATAAAATGTATTTATAATTGTTTATGCAAAAAATAAATATTATAATACATTGTTATTAAGTGACTAAATGTTAGTTTTATTTATTTATTTTTTGTATCAATGTAATAAAGAATATGAGAGAAGTGTAATGAGACGTATCAATTCTACAAATATTGTATCCAATTCACTAGAATAGGAACAATAACTTCAAAAACAATTTATTGAAACCTGATTTTTGGTCTGTATACTTTTAAACATTTTATTTCTATGAGTAATTTTTTAAATGTATATTCAGTAAAAAACTCGAATATTTAAATTAAATACATTATTTAACTTTATGATGGGTTATAACTACAGGTACAATAATTATTCGTTCCGACAATTTAAATATTATTTATTTAAATTCCTATACGTTCCGGGAATATCTAGAAATTCATGTTTCGTTATGTCTTGCAAATTGCCCATCCCAATTCGTGTATTTAAAATTATGCGAGAAAATAAATTTCTATTGATATATGTATATACTATAGTATATTTTCGTATTTTGTTATTATTTATCTCCTATTAAGAATTTGAATAAATTCAAACTAACATCAATATCCCTACCCTTAATGCATGAAATATCATTCATTACATGAAAGCTTAATGTTTTAAAAATGACCTAAAACAAAGTCATCGGGTATATGAATTATTTATTTGACAGCAGTAAAGTTGCTAAATGTTTTTTAAGTTATAAATTAAGCAAATAAGACAATCGAAAAAAAAGTTACACTGATAACATTAAAAAATGTGTTACATAATCATATAATACATTATATTTCTATTGTATTACGCGTAGTCTACGTCTAAGAGTTAGTTATAAAAATGATCAATGGGAAACGCAGAGTTGTCTTAATAAAACAAAACAAACGTAAAATTTAAAGACAATTATAACTATTTGGAATTCGATGAAAAGGAAGAAATTATCATCGTTCTCCTAACATTAATTGTTTCCACCTACCTTGTAGGTAATTTTATTTCTATTATAATCAACATTTTATAGATACTAGTCATGTTCCATAGGTTTACCTATTTTATAATAATAATTGAGCGACTATTGGTGAATGGTCGCTACTAGTACAAAGGTTTATGGTATTATATCGAGTATATATTATTATTTGTGTTTCAGTAACGGATGATGGCAAAGTATTTTTTGTTAAATAGAAAAAATAAATCTGATTGGCCTATATCCATAGTTTACCTACACAAAACATTCGTCCATATCATGTGAGTAGATATTATATTATCTACAGAATCTGTTAATGAAAAAAAAAAAAAAATGCGTCAATGGGTTACATTAAAATGCGAGTGTATTGAAGTATTGATGTTGTAAATCATGTGTCTAAAAGGTAATTTAAAGTGATATTATGAGCACCAGCAGTACATATATTTTATCATCACAAACTTTAAGGCGGAGTTCTATACAGGGTGATTCACCGACGATACCTACTTCTCCATTTTTATCTTTGCCTAATAGTATTCTTATTCAAATTATAATTTTCGGAAACTTTAAGTTACCTAACCTAACTTTTTTCACAGTACTTAATTTTGCTAGGAATATGATTTTTTTTGAAAATGTGGATATTTCTAATCAAAGAGTTTCTCAGTTATTATAATGTATAATGAAAAAAATATTAAAATTAAATTATTCCAAAGCATAAAAGACTTTAAAAATGGATTTATAGAAACATGAAATATAATATGCCTAATGATTAATCATAGTAGATACTTATTAAGCTCAGATAGTTTCCATAAATTTAAAAATGTAAATAGTCGATTATTAATATTAGGTAGTAATAACTATATTATTGTAAAACCTGCAATATTGCCATCATATATTTTTAAACTACCTATTAATAATTATTATGGATGATAAAACTTTTGTTCTTAATACACAAAGTTATATAACTCAAAAACTACTCGTAGGAAAATAGATCTATAAATAATATTACAATTTAAAAAAAAAAAGTAGTCTAATTGTACATTAAAAAATAATATGAATATAATATTAAGATCAATGATCTGGAAAAAGTTGATAACACCGACAGGTTACTTTTTAAATCGTATAAAACTTTAAGTTATAGATACGCCACTGCGTACAGTAATAATATATAATATAAAAGTCATGTTATATATATATTATTTCGTGTAAAAACAATAGGTATTAAATATTATATCATGTATATGTACCTATATGGTGTTCGTAAATCCGCGGCGATAAGTTTTTGTGTTTCGTGTGGTACATATTTGATGTGGAAAGTTTGTGTTGCCACCGCCCAGTATAGCTATCCCCTAACTGAAACACCGCTGAACGAATCGAGCGATTAGTAGTGCAATATTTGTTTAATTTAGTTGGTATATATTTCGTATATTATGCGCGCGTGGAATATTTAATAATAATACGTCAACACCACTCGGAAGAAGAAAATCATTAAAACGTCACGCTTCATGTTTAGGTTTGTGCGTGTATATACATTGTTATACAGTGTTGACGAGTCGCGATGAGGGGGTGTGCTGCATTTGTTGTACTGGAAGGGTGAAAGTATACCGAGCTGCGTATATTACAATACGGTCAAAAAATAAAAAAAACGAAATTAATACATTAACAATAGTATATATATAGAGGGCCTGTTCTATTCCTTTTTCCGCGAAGATCCGTAAAAAACTCTCACGTAAACCTGTGCGAATATAATATAAAAACGATATTATTATTATTATAACAAATTAACAACATAATAATGTACGCTGCAGTATTATTATTATAAAACATCGATTACACATGTTATACCTATTCACGGTGTCCGTCGTAATATTCCGTGAATAATCGATCTGCATCGTTGTATACCAACATTTGATCAACATTGGATTTGTGTTTTCTCTTCGCCGTTATTCGTCAAGATGGTGTATTGAACATATATATAATTTTATTATCGCGGTCAGCAATATAAATACGGACAGATTATAACGAACGATATTGTGTATTCATTTTGACAACACTTGAGCAGAGGAAGCTGATAGAAACTGGTCCAGTTCGTTTATTATAGAAGCGCGCAGAACGATTAAGCCATTTAAAATATCATCATGGCTTATCAATAACATATAAAATATGAATTATTAATATTAATAACACCCACATAATAACGGTGTCCATCAAGATATTAATATATAGGCATCATAAAAATTCAAAATATTAATCAACCATATTAAAGCGCACACGACACACCTATTCAATTTTAGAATTATTTCAAAATGATAAAAATAATAAGCTAGTCGGATATACTCACAAAATACTAGAACCTTCCATATTATTATAGAAACGATACCCGAAAAATCTTACATTATTTTATTCTAATAAAGAATCCTATAGTTGTACTAAGTCGTATAAGATAGGTAGTCTGTAGGTTTTGAAAAAAAGGTGTAAACAAAAATATGCATATTTAAATAATCAAAGTATATGTTGTACAAAGTTAATTACATTACAGTGTACCTACACGGCTGCATACTCTACAACAGTTCAGACAAACAATGATACCGGATGTATAATCAAATATAAACATAGGTAATTCATTGTATAAAATAAACAAAACAATATAATAAAATTGAATCTGATCAAAATCTGTAAATTGGGTGAAAAAAAAACTAAATAAATGTGAGTATAACAAATTAAAAATCAACTTTATAAAATAAATATTATGCTCATCAGATATTAATGATCCAGCTTTCATCGATGTTTTTTAGATGAATAGTAAAAAAAAAGAATAACTAACTTAAATAAAAATCAAGATAAAATACATACATTTCACGAAATATAAGTTGTTTTTTTTTTTTAAATATTAGTTTACTTGGTTGTCTCATCATCACTATATTCCCATAGGTACCTGACATACATATATATTTATATTATATTAAATAGACAGTTAATATTGAAAGCGTTGTTAAAATTGTATAGGTACTTCAATATATATATATATATATATATATATATATATATATATATATATATATATATATATATATATATATATATATATATATATAAACAAATTAAAATTAGAAATAACGAAATTACATTTTGTAAAATATTTGATTTTTGAATACATTATTCCAATCATGGTGTATTATTATAAACATGTTTTTATGCATGTACCTACCTATTATGTTTTTAATGTTACAACTTTGGATATTTATCTTTAATATTATGAAGGTTTAATCAAACTATATGGATACAAATATGAAAAAATTTCGCTCGTTTAAAAAAATAACACTACAATGATTTGGTAATAAAAAAAATGCATAAAAAATTATGGCATATTGGTTGATAAATCGATATTTTTTTTAACATATAATTTATTTTGTAATATGTTTCTTTAGAGGACAAATAGACTTAAAATGTTTTATAACTACGAAATTTAGTAATTTATCAAACACTTTCTAATGGTGATTTGTTTGAGATTTTTTCTAATCCTAAATATCACAACATCAATGTAATCAATAATGATTAAATTGAATCACGTGAAACAAATTACTGTATAGAAAAATATTTAAGACTTGAGGGATTTTTTTCGAAAAATGGAAAAGTTTACGAGTCATACGAGCCACGACTAGAATATTTTATCGAATAAAATATAAAATTTGGTTTATTCTTCGGGAATTGTATCGTACACTGGTACACTGAACTACACAAACATCGGTACTGAATATTGAGTAATTTAATTTTTTTTTTTCATCACTCTAACTTAACCTCATAGTATCATATTTTTCAAAGACGAAAAACTTTAAAAGTTTTGAAGAATTTTGTACGACAAAATATAATTTCCTTTAAATAATTAAGTAACGTGAAAGCTTACATTAATTAAAATTAGCAATACCCAACGGCTGAATAAATTATTAAGTTAATAATTTAATACTCAAGTTAAAAGTAAATGATACAATTTCTAGTTGATGAATATTCAAACACAGGATGGAAATTAAAAAATGTATTAAAATAATGCTTATTTTGTGGTTAAACACTATAGAGTGTATATTTAATTTCTAAAAAATCCAACTATGGTAATAAAACAACCACGGTAACGATATTGGTTGATTATAAAAAAATTTTAATATTTTTTTTTGGTTGTTTTGTGGGTGATACAATAATCTTCAGTGTACGGTTATATAGTATATAACTATATAGACATAATATAGCGTGCAGTAGTAGACTGTAATAAAATATAAGTTCACCACTCAGATGATTTCTATAATGTGATTCAAATTATTTAATTTTTATTGCGTTTAAATTAAAAATAAATATACAACCAAAAACTATTATAAGTAATACGTAATATTTTGTACATACTTATATAATTCTACTATACTCAACATGAGCAGATCAAAATATATGTCTAACATTTAACAATAATGTCTGCCGAAAAAAATTGTTGTATTTGTTTTTAGAATAATTTTAATTTTTTTATACTTTGAGTTGGTTTAATTTTTTTTTTTTTACAGGGTGCTCCATTTAGGTGAGTACACTAACTATCTCGAATTAACTTTTTTTCTTTTTAACTTTTTGCAAGATGAATAAATAAAAAATTGCCATCATTATTACGCGTAAAATATGATATAGCTTAACATTAATATAAGAGTCAAATCGTTGAAAACAAAAATCACAATCATTTCACAAAACAAATAAATATATTTTTTTTATATAATTATATACAGAGTGATCCATTTAAGTGGGTACACTAATCATCTCGAAAAGTATTAACTTTTAGGTTTATGTTTTTCTAAAACAGTATAATATTTTAATTTTTTTTCACCCTAATATTTATTGGTTAAACCACTATCAACTTTTGATTTTCAAATGGTAACAAATAAATATTATAATGTACATTATGTATAAAGCTAATGGCCCATGTCGCCGAAGCTATAAAAATCAATAAAAAAAAAATAGTTAAAATATCACGAATTAATAAAACCATTTTTTTTTCATGAATTTACTTGTTAACATTTTTATTTTTCGTTGATTGATTTGTGAGGTACAGCTCCTCAAAGTATTGGTGGTTTTAACTATTTTTTCAATAATCGCAAAGACCAGGGCTAGCGATAAATTCAATATCGCTAAATCCAAGGTAACAAAATAAATAACAATTAATTAAAGATTACTATTGTACTTTGAACCCTAATCATTCATTAACTTATAGACTAATCGGACCGATTGGATTTATTTTGTTATCTTGGATTCAGCGATATCGAATTTATAACTAGCTCCTGGTCTTTACAATTATTGAAAGATAGAAAAAATCATCATTACTTTGAGGAGCTGTATCTCACAAAGCAATAAACGAAAAATAAAAATTTTAACAAGTAAATTTATGAAAAAAAAAACGGTTTTATTAATATATGATATTTTAATATTATTTGTTACCATTTGAAAATCAAATGTTGATAGTGGTTTCGCCAATAAATATAAGGGTGAAAAAAATTAAAATATTATACTGTTTTAGAAAAACATAAAACTAAAAGTTAATACTTTTCGAGATGATTAATGTACCCACTTAAATGGATCACTCTGTATATAAAACAAATATATTTATTTGTTTTGTGAAATGATTGTGATTTTTGTTTTCAACGATTTGACTCTTATATTAAAGTTAAGCTATATCATATTTTATGCATAATAATGATGGCAATCTTTTATTCATTCTTCTTGCTTTTCGTAAAATTTTTTTTAAATAATTCACTTTTTCTGATGTTATCAATAACACGATGCACGAATACATTAATAGTATGTATTAATATTTAGTAAATATCTATACATAGTACCTACTACACAAGTATTTTTAGTATGGTGAATTTCTAGTTAGTTTGAAGAATTTGTATGAGTGAGTATGAAAGCCATCAATGGGATTTTTTTCAACCGGTTAAGTTTCTATATTAGCGGTTTTTTTGACATTTTCAACAACTTGGCAGAAAACCGGTAAATACGACAAATTTTGCAAATATGATGTCCACCAGAAAAATTCTATACGCGTCGGACAAAAGAAAGCGAATATCACATATAATAATATTAAAATAGGTATGTACGACTATTTCGAGTTATAAATTGTTTTTGTCCCATTTCACTGCATCATCATCGTGTTGGAAATTGATTAGACGGCGACTAATGACCGAACGTTGACAGCGTATTAGTGTAATAGTTAATAATATTATTACGAACACGGTTTTTTCTTTCTTTTTTTTTTTATTCTTTTAAGTATATAAGTAATATTCATGAGAAAGTTTTACATTTTTTTTTTTTTACAAATGCCGCAGGCTCTCAACCACGCGTTAATAAAATGGGATTTTTATTGAGCCGATTACCTCGCTATGTATATACTTATATATATATATATATATATATATATATATATATGTACCAGAGTAGGTTGATGGTATAATGTTAGGTGTAAAATAATTTTTGTCATTAAATGTAATCCATTCTAATGCGGTGCCGCGTGAGTTGCTTTTTACTTAATATATCATAGTAGGTATATTGTTACCTGCGTGTCACGCGATTCTCTGAGAATGAAAAGAAAGAGAAAAAAACGGGAAAAAATGTTTAATTAATAAACAAAACGAATTATCGTGTTTAATTCTTTGTGCGACACAGAAACCCGATTTAGATTTATAAATACACTAATTTGGTTTACCGCGACGATGAGAAACTTTTGAAGCCAAAAACTGTGCAGTTGATGACATACATTATTATTTATCTCTCTCTCAAACACACACACACCTAATCGATAGTGAATATGAGATGTGTTTAGTGCAGGTTGAGATCAAAATTATTGATCGTAATTTCACCAACTACCGTACATAATTTGCTTAGCCAGAGATAATTTAATGTCCTCAAAATCATTGGCCAAATCGCTCAATCAGGATCTGTCACCACAAAATCCTTGTTGCTGCTATAAGGCTTACAATAAAATGATAGTATTTCATAACTGATCACCCAAAGTAATTTATATCATGTAATCTAAATGTAAATCAGGATCTGTGGATGACCTTATATTGGCCACTGCTGTCAATAGTATCTTAAATATAAGGTATATATTATATAAAAAAATAAATACTACTCAATGTAATGGCGTACCAAAGGTTTTTATAAAGCGGTAACGACATTCTATGTAGATGGCCAGATAGGTAAGAAACTAGTTAAAACTCCTTAAAAAAATAATATTATAATTTATTACGTAACACAACATATTTTAAATATAATGCTAGACAAATTTCATATTATGCCGAAATCATCGATGAATTATCTAGCCTTAAATCAAGAAAAAAAAGTTTGAAATTTACATTGTAATAATAACTGATAATTTTATTATATAATGTTGTATTACCTATGTATATACATAAAAATAAATGTTAAAAAATATCATTCCGTATTTTCATCAATTTTTTAATCCCTAAAAAGACGCATTTTCCTAGGTTTGCCAGGGAGGCTAACGAGTTCTTCCCACGACTCTGCATATTTCATACTAACAATTAAATAAGCTTAGTTAATTACGTTCACTAATGGTTTCAAGCATAAGACCTAAGTTGGTACATTATGTATACCATTATTGTGAGTTGTATTCTACTCAATTCATTTTTGATAACATGTTTGAAGCACAACGTGTCTTCACTAAATACTCTTTTTATTATAAATATTATTTATTTTTTTAAACTAAACCATTGTTAAACCATTTGTTCGATTTTTTTCCTATTTCAGTAATATCGTTGAACTTTTGTTTGAATATTATTCATCACTTATAGTATTATTATGTAAACTTTGTAATGTGTGCTTAATTTTCATCAAGGCAGCTTAAGTTTTTTTTTAAATATCTTATTGTTTACTTTGAAAATCTACACCTAGATGAAATGTACAAGCAAAATAAACTATTTCATCTATATATATATAAAAAAATTGATCATTGGAGAGGGACTATAGTGTCCATAGTGGCATAGTCTCCCCGCTGCTTCAATGGATTCCAACGAATATTCGTGTTAATGATGAATATTTTATATTTTTTCATTCTCCTGTTGAGTTTAAGTTTATATTATTTGTATGTTCTATGTAATGGAACCGGTTACGTATCTCAACACATTTTTGTAATCCGTGAAAATTCAAAACGATAAACACTACTGTCGGTTATTGTTTAATCGGATATTTTATACTCACGCAGTCACACGTATAACATATTTATTATATATAGTCTAAATATTTGCCGTTAAGATTACAATACTATTATATATATATATACATATATTGCATAATACATATATTATAATAAATATCCAATGATAACCTAATATAAGGCATTATTTTTTAAGTTCCCTTCAGTTTCTACTATATTATTCTACTCGATATCGAACATGCCCCATATAGAGACGTTTTCTCTTCGGTGTTAAGTTAAATAGTAATATTTTCTAAATACAGGTTTCAGGTTGCTTGCGCTAGCGCATAGTTACTTAATGTATATGAAATTAAAACCAATAAATGGTTTTAGTTTGAACGTAGATATATCATTTGGCCTACTTTGTACGCTCTTGTAATTAAAAAAAAAAACATGGCTATTTGAACGAAATTAATTATTGACTTTGAAACTATAATATTATATCTCTAGCTGAGTTTAAATACCTCGATACATTTTTTTATCTAGTTTATTTAGAGTGCTGTCAGTGGTATAGGTCTTAAACTGGCTAAATTAAACACAACAAATTATCAATAGTTCAAACGTTTACGCTATTTCCACCGCATATTTTATTAGCAGGCATGCAATAATTTTTACGATTTCGATGTACCACCCTCGTTGTTGAATACCGATCTGGCGCTGTGTACATAATATGCACACATTAAATGAGATTGGTCGTTTTACGATCAATGCAATATTATCGCCTGCATTAACGCATTAAATATTAATTCATAACTATATATATATACGATATTGTACACGTATATTAGTGCAAGAATTTGTGTTTGCAAATTAAATTTTTGCCAAATAATATTGGGCTATAAATAAATACAGTAGAATGTTGATTTTTTTTCTCGATATATTTGGTTTGTGTTTTATGTTGTTAACCGTTTGAGTTTTAAAAATTTTTCAATTAAATTGAAAACAACCAATTGTACTTAATCTGTGTTAACTGTACAGTGAAAAGTACACTATACACAATAATAATGTTCTGCCAAAATTATAAATTTAAATTGAAACGTCAAGGAACGTTTAGATGTTTCGATAGTACGCTAGTGAATATGATTAAATAACAATTGTCATTTGTTGAATAGCTAAGTTGAAATTAAAAAGAAAAATTATATTTTTATGATATCGTGTAAACATTTTTCTCATTATAATCGTTTATAGAAATCATGAGACATTGATATTTAAATCACCAGACATCACCAGATTAGTGAATATTGCTTTAAGTTTAATAATATAATTTAATCCAACTATTAATTATAAATCAATTGTTTTTAATTTACTTATAACTATTTTCTATAATATACGGTGAAAAATTTTCGTGGTGATTTTCTGCTAACTTATTCAAAACCAACAGAATGGCTATTTTTTACTCAACTATTGAAAATGTAAATAATGTTATTATATTATCATTGAATTTCATTACAAATTTATTCCAGACAATTAATTTTTATAGTTGTTATCAGGGTAATAATATTTTTTATTTTATACCATACTATCATAACAAGTTCTGGCACAACAATAAACAATGATGACAATATTATAATGACGAACATAAATCATACGATAAACATATATAGTATATAGAGATAAACGAAAAAATTTCAGTGATTAACCGTTTTAGACAAATACCTATATGAATCATGTTCAATAGAATTACTACGGTTTGGTTTCCTTATAATCGGAGCACGTGACATGTAAACAATCATGTTATTATTTTAAATTAACTTCGGAACGACGATTGTACTCTCGGTATCATAATTATATTATGGAGGACAAAAAACACTCAACGGACAATTATTATATTGTTCCATTCCGTTTTATATATTATATAGTTCGAATAAATACTAAGTTAGGTACTATAAGTACCTACCTATATTATTAAGTGTTTACTTACGGACTACGGTGTGTCATTACGATTCTGGTTGTTATTTCTGTCTAAAGGCGTGCAGACTCACCTGCTAACCGAAGAACGATCGACTACCTACAGAGTCGAAGATGTCAATTGGTGGTGGAACGTGAAGTAATTAAACAAATGTGATACAAAGTGGTTTTCGTTAAGCACTCAGAGATAGGTATATATGAAATTACAGTTTACATGTGCAACAACCAGGATTTTTGTTTATGAAAATCGTCCAATCAAGAAATGTATTTCTATTACATCATTTTTTACTCATGCGCATTTATTGTGCAATTATTTTTAATATTAAATAAATCGTTAACAGTACAATATGTTAATCATTGCACTTATTTAAATTTGTTCATCAACATATCATTGTAATATGCTGCACGATGGGAAAGGCGGCGTGTCCGGGTCCGGAATCTATCCCTTCAAAGCACCACTGACATTAGGTACCTATACGATATTGTATAATAGCAACTATGTGAGGGAAAAGGGGCAAAGGGCTGACAGTTTTTCCTGGTGCGGTAAGTTCTCACACGAAACATAGGTAGCAGTTGGTAAACGGTTGTCGGTTACATACGTATATTTTTATTGGAAAATATCTCTTGTAGGTACGCTGCAAGTTCCTATACGCGGATATAAAACCGAAATCGTTATTTTATGTACCGCACAACATATTGCTATCTTAATTATCAATGATCATATAACACTCTTTTTGACTGCGAATGATAGTGAATAGCACGAGGACAATTCGTTTAGTCGAATGCTAAAAAATTTAAAATAAGTTTTTTTATGTAACACGAAAACAATTAATTAACCTCATCGCCAACTACATATTATATGTTTTAGATTCTGAACGGAGTGATGAATGTATTTATTCTTAAGTCTGAATAAAGTTGGAAGTAAATTTGTTATAATATTATAGAACCTGTTGAAATGTTGTAATTTTTGTGTAGGTGTACTTTTTTGAACACAAATCAATAATAATTTATAAATTTAGATTTTATTTTTATTCTTGTAGGAACTTACACGTATAGGTGAATTTTACTTGGTATGTCTCGCGTGGGAATTTACATTCACCCGGTAGTACCTACCTATATTATTATAACGTGGTGTAAATAAAAAAAGTCGCCCAATACGTTCTTGTATCGGCGAGACGGGAGAAAGTCACAAGTAGCCGTGTGTTGTTGATGTTCGTCGGTAAATTGGTCTGGAGGTCATATTATAATAAATAATAATCGTAACATTATATTGAGCTCGAGTGTTCAAAATATAATATAATATAACGTCGATAGAATGGGCGGGCCTAGAGCATTATAATTTAGAGTAATATTCTAAGTCGATGGGACGGCCTTTGGAGGTGGTTTCATTCAAAATCCAAACTCAAACGATCGTTTAATAATCATAATGATAAAAAATAAAAACGGACATTCGTAGTCTCCACAGTCGCTGTCGCGCTCTTGCAGTGTTGAGTGCGCGAGGATTCGATTAAAACAATATTATTAAAAAAATATTATAGTATAAAACACACACGAGCGCGCGTACGAGAGAGTGAAGTTGACCGCCGCCGGTGTGTAAGTCATACCAGTAGGTTCCTTATAAGTGCGTTGAACTTGTCCCGACATCCTTGACCCAAAAAAAGGAAAAAGAATATCGGGTAAAAAATTAAAATTTATCTGTAATAATACGTCGGAACTATCGCCGGATAAAAGAAACCGAAAGAAAGACGTCGAGGGACCGGTTCCACGCGCTACCGTGGCACTCACACCGCGAGACGTTGTAATGCACTATAGATTTTACGTTTTTAAATAACATAATATAATAATATACAATACGAAAAAAGAAACACAAGAACGAGTATTAATAAAAAAATATCCCAACAGGAAACCATTTGATAAAAATGCTATCTCTACATCTGATAGTTTAGTTCCCACTGAAATTTTTCTATATATAACATCGTTTGTAGGTCTTTTGACCACTGATATAATTTATAAAACGCTAATGCACAACAGTATAATATAAGTACAAAATAAATTAAACACGCACACACACGCGCAAGCGTGACAAAATTATATCTGTAACGTGGCATCAAAAATTTAAGTTATCAAAGTATTACAAAAGTTCAGAGAACATCACTTAAGAAAAGATTCGAGATTGAACACAAACTAGTACATATATGTATTATTACGTCTTTAATAACTTTCTTCCGATTCATGCGGAAGAATATGAGACATTTCCGAAAAAAAATCCATTTATCCGACCAAGTAACGATATTATATGCTAGATTAAAATAATTGTGGATTATATGAAAAATTTAGCGAAACTAATGACATTGAGAGTGATAGTAACGAGTGAAAACTTAAATATTTTATTTTTAACTACTTTTTTTTTATTATAATCATAAACTGTAGAATAAAATTATTGTATAGCATAAAAATATCTGTACCATTATAGTACACAGTACCAACGACTACAAAAAGTCAAAAATACATAAACCTATTGAATTCATCATTGTATGAGCTGAAATGTATTACAGATGATATTAATTTTAACCAGCTATATGTGATTTCGAGACAAATGTGCGACGGGGGAATAATATATTGTTATTACGGTCTATAACACATACTATAAGAGAGACTTGAGAGTCTGGTTTTTTCACATAGCTGGCTCAGTAGCGTATTTAAGGGACGAAGAAAAAGAGGGAAAATTACCCGCAGTAGCATTTTTTTTTTTGGGGGGGGGGGGGGTGGGAGGGAGAAGAATTTAGTTTCAACGTGTAAACAAAAATGGTGACATGTCAACTTCTATATTAAATATATTATTTATGGAGTGATCAAAAATAAAATTATAACGTATTTGGGTATGTGACGAATTAAGGCGAACCAGTAAAACGATTTTACAGTTTCTGGCTAACCTAAGGCATAAAAAAAATTTCGATATGCTGAGTACATCTGTTATGAATGAATGCTGTTATTTTAAATTTTTAGTGGAAAATGTATCGAAAAATTAGCGCTAGATTTGTGGTAAATCATGAAAGCTCATCATTTGTTTGATGTGTAATAATAATATGATTAATACATACATTGTTGTTCCATTACGTATTCGTGTCAAATACTTCGGTGAAACGTTCATTCAGTACCTACTCTTAAAATAGTTAAATCATATCTTAGTCCTTAGATCGTTCACGAATGTCTATGCTGAACAATGAAATACAGTTTTTTTTTAAATATAATTTAGTTATGATGAAATAATTGAATATTTTCATCATCGGAAGAATCGAATTTAACTTTGGAATTAATTATTTTTTTTTTACTTTTTTGCCTTTATTAATATTGTCAAAATAATATAAACTGACTATTTGATAAATAGCTTATTTCAATATTAATGATTAATAAATTGTTCAATTTAATTGTCTTTAAACATAATACGAGAACCTGCAGGGGAAGGGGTGTGAAGAAAATGTTTATCAAAAGTAGCTAAATACGTCACTGAACTGACACAAAGATCTGATGGACCGGAAATAAAAGAAATATAATATACGTCTTATTTAATAATGATTTATTGGGCACACAAATCATTTAGTACAGATGACACAAATTTGAAGTGGTAGTCTTGGTTGGCTATAATATTTTTTTTTCTAGTACTCGTACGGCCACACATCTTCTAATTCTGTACACTATTATACGAGTATAATTCGTAACTTATAACCTCCAAGGGTAAGTAGCTGTAAGAGCTTTACGTCAAGCACAACGTTTCGATAATATATTCGATTTACATGTTTAATATCAAATCAAATCGTAAACACGACGATGAATTATTGGTTTCGCAATAATTATGCAGCACGATCGCAGAAATTACCTATAAAATATGTATAATAGGATAGGTACAACGTAGAAATATTTTAGTATTATACGCTATATGGAGTAATAGTGGTCCGCATATTTTTCTCGAGCTCTAACACTTCAATCAGGATTTTTCGCGACATCGACGTCGTCGTCCGGACGAAACTGGTCGCTATTATATTTATATTATAGATATGATATATATATGTACGTTGTATACTTTCACCGTGATTTCGTATGTGGAATATTAATGTATATTTATTTTTCAAAACGCCGAACAGAACATTATAGAATCGATTTCGAAGCAGACTTTCGTTTTTCGCGTTTTCCAATACTGTCGTCGATATATATACACCCGGTACCTACGACAAAGTATTATAAGACAATATATCATATTGTTGTACCTATATTATACGATATTATAAAGCTACCTACTATGCTGTTGTACCGATTGGCGTGCGTGCAGTGATGGCGGAAAAGTGGGAGAAGAAGAGTCGTCTTCGGCGTGGACTGTCCTCCTCCCTCCGGTGGTGATCGTGTCCGGTGCGAGAGGGTGATGGATGAGAGGGTGGTTAGGAGAAAGGGTGGGGCGGTGGACCGGCCTCCGGACACCGGACGGTGGCAAGACCCAGTGACCCACAAAAACACGCGCGCGCGACCGACGTCGAAGGGCACAGAACACGCGCTCGTCTGATTGTGGACGTATATCGTAATTAATAAATTCCTGAACGTCGTCTACGCCACCGCCGCCGCAGCTCACACAGTCGACTGCTATATTATAATACTCGTCGTTCGATTGAAATGCCACTCGGCCTCATACACGTATAATAATATGATCAATAAAAAGTACATTGCTGCCGGTGTACAATATTATTATATTATTATCATATACACATTTTATACGCCTGCCATTTCTATTATAATATTATGTCATGTGCTGGAAATATTGTCGCCTATCAGTTAGCTATTATATGTGTATATTATCATCGCAGTGAGAGTTTTTATTGCTGCCGACTATTATTATTATGATCATCGTCATCATAGTCGTCGCCATCATCATGATCGGAGACGTTTGTTTCGACGACGACGATAGCTGCGCATTCATTTGCAGGCGTGAAAAATTAAAATGCCATTCTTGTGAGGCTAGCCCAGATCGCGTTGGCGTGTTGTGCAGAGACCGACGACCAATCTATATATATATATATATACATATAGAACCGTCGCCGCCGACTTATAATATTTGCATATATTAATAATATTATATACACTCGTGTACAATACATAGCGGCGTATAACAAATGGGCGCAGGCGATCGTCCGGTTTACTGAATGAACCCGCGATACATTATACGACATAACGATTAGTCTTGGAGGTGTCGGTCGACGGTGTGGTGCTGATGATTGGGAGGGTGGGGAGGTTGAAGGAGTGTCTCCCTGCGACCGTTGTAGGTCACGGCTACCACGACCGTCGCAGCACGGCGCAGGATAGGTACCTAGATACGTATAATAACAATAATAATAATAATGTAATTTACCCGCGGTGGACGCCCCCCGGACCATAAACCAGTTTCACGGTCACCTGCACGTCGCACGAAGGTATGCTTAAGTTTAAGTGTGCACGTAAGTATAATAAGCTTATATTACTATGTACATGTAGCGATCGTCAAGTCGGACTGCGGCGACTCGGATGGGCTAATGTGCAAAGAGAAAGCGCGGCATCTCGGTCGGTCCGGGCCAGTAGGCTATATAATATCATCATATAATGTATTATTATTATTATTATTATTATTATTATTATTATTATTATTATTACATACTTACTTACTTATATATTTATTATTTAGGCGAGGTGATTTGAAAACAAAATAATAATAATAATAAATACATATCCAGTGTTGTCCGACCGGGCCGTCGACGGTTCAAGACCAGTATGCGGTATTTTAAAAATTTATTTTTACTTTCGATTCGGCGTCTTCGCATACAATATAATACCTATATGTGTAATGAAAGATTAAAACATGTCGTGTAGATATACATATAACATAGTATTATAATACGTCCCAAAAGTCCTGTAATACAATATAGAAACATCTCTGCGGTACATTCAAATATAGTTTAAAGTGGTTTTCATAAAGAAAATTGAAATTGTTGAGATTTCTACGTTAAATGCTGCACTTGATTAAATTTAAATTCTCTTGTAGATTTCTGTTGAAAAACCGAATAGAAATATATTAATATACCACCAAGAAGATACTTTTTGCCTATTGGGTGAAATGAGAATTTTCAAACATACTTAAACCTGTACGGTTATTTTTACTTTTCTTAACAGTTAACCATTCTTATTATTTCAAAAACCATTGACGTTTAAAAAAAATTATTTTTACTAATTGTTATCGTAATAATTTTTTTAAGGTTTCATTTTAATGAGTGATAACATAATATTATATATTTAAATTTTTCGAAACACAACACTTTTCCGAAAGTTGTACCATAATCAAATTAAATATTGAGCGAGTAATTATAATGTGATTAATAATTAGCTATTAGTTTGTTTAAAGTTTTGATGTGCAAAATGGATTGTAACACAAAAGCCTTCAAATTATTGGGCCACTACTATCGTCTACCCGACTAATCTTAATTTTAATACTTTTAAGATATAAATTACTAATTATTATATGCCTATAACTAATAATTAGTTACTTCGTACTCATTTAAAATTTAATTTTATGTATTAAAATATCATTTTTATCTCAAAATCTTAAAAATACTTTTTGAGATAATGATCGTTTACTGAAAAAAAAAAATAATAACTTGTACATTATCATTTTTGATAATAATATATTATCAGTTAATACGATCACGTCGCCTAACGAGTAACAACAATAATCGCAGATTGCAAGCAGCGGTCGTCCGGAAGGATTATTGCTGCCACGATGACGGGACTATAGACTGTAAAAAAAATTCAACACACATATAATGTAATACGTACTGGGATTTATATCGAATTATTAATACCGTTGTGAAAAATGGCTTTTTTTTTATATCGTTTAGTATATTTATTTCCGATTGAAAAAGTGAATTGATTTAATTCACCATAAAAACAATGTTATATCCCATGCAACTGTGGTCTACATCGTCTATACGAGGATGTGCTCGTATGTTCACTACCTAGTAAAAATAAACGACGACGGAGCGCAAGTAGATGTAATATAAATACACAGGTCTCGCCTATATTATTATGTATCAACATCTGCAGCATCCACTTCCTATAGAAATACGACGAATTTCTAAAATGAAATATACCGAGTAAAACAGATCGATGAAAACGATACGTCATAATAAAACGTGAGCACGCCGTTAACGAGAGACATTTGGATTTTAATTTATGCAACGAGAAATTTAGATTTAATATTGCACACGGTAAAACGAGTTTTGTTTGAACGCAGTGGAGATATTAGGTTAGGTATTCTCTGGCTTAGATTATATTATTATTATTTTTTTTTTTGCCCGTGTTTATTATTTTCAGCATACTTTAATTTACGACCCGCAACTCGACGTTCTAAATAGGTAACATTAATAAGTCATATTTATTGGTTTTGATTTGATGAAATTGCAGATCTGAAAAGAGATTGTTACCAGTGGAGATCCCCTATAGTGAATCGAATACGTGTTCCAGAAAGTTGGCGCGTAGGTATACATTGTGGTAATTTTGCATTCGGTTTGGAAATTAATGACTGACGGACCGATTCCGCAGAACTAGTACGGTTCCAACACTGTTTCTACGACAAATCGAAATTCTACTTTTTAGTATTACATTATATTACGGCTTTGAACAACTTTCTTTGTTGGGGTTTAGTTTTTGAAAGTGATAACCCATTACTTTCAAGTTTAATATTGTCCTATATTTTACTCGTATTCTAAAAATAACTATCATACGCAAGTCGCGTCATAAGTATTATAAGAAACTTAATGTATTTACGACTGATGTTTATTAAGTCTGAGTACAAAATGAAATGCTATCAGTACTTATAATAATCTAACACACACGACCAATGTGGTATAAAACATATTTCCGTTTCGTTTTTGAAACTGCCAAAACTGGGCTGTCTATTGGTATAGGTGTCTACGATGTACATTGTATACATAATAATTTCAATGTCTTTGAATCAATAAATATTTTTTTTTAATAATGACGAAGCATTCCAATAAATATGTACAATAAATCTTAGACTGTTCTCCGTCTAACCCACAAATCTACACAGACGCTTCAAAAACCAACTGTGAACCAACTGTGTGTTGAGATCGGTATCATAAATGGCGAACAATCCTTATCGGATAGAATAATAGACCATAACAGTTTATAATATACATAGCGGAATATACGTTGCACTCGTCGAGGGAGTCCACGTAGCCATTAAACTGACCGATCCTACCATTAACATAATTTTATTATGTGGAGATTCGCTCAGCTGCGACGTAATATTAATATATTAAAATGAAAAAAAAATAATATTATTTCTGATCTTCCATACTTAATTATCAGTATGATACCTACTTTTACTAGTGTTATAGAAATGACGCGACATGCATTGAAATAGCTCTCAACATAATATCATTATGACTCACGAGATACCAACCGATTATGGATCCATTCAAAATGAATATTCATTTATGATCTATATTGCATTGTGAAGCATACTTTTAAATCACTCGGTTTTGAAAGCATGCCTGTTATATTTATAATCGTATAGACATTTTCAATATACATTATTTAGATTCAGATATTAAAATAATTATTTACTGTACCTATTATTTAACAAACAGTTACGTCTTAATTTAAAATGTAATTATTGTACTTCAACAGTCAAACCTTGTGTGTGTGAAAATTATTATACGACAATACAAATTATATCGTAATATTATGTATTTATGCAAAGCAAACTATTCGTACGAATTATTTTTGAATAGAAATAAAATTATAAGAATTTTATGATTATATTTACAGTTAAATTAGCTCAAACTGTTTATGAGTGTTTTGTTTCTTCTATTTAACTACACCATACTAATATACGATGTTGTCTATACAATGAATATAAAAATATGGGAGTATAGACATATTAAATTTTTTTCATTTTATTATTTCTATACTTAAAATGTCTGTCTATAATAAACTGCTAATGAATGCGTTATGCTAGGGAAAAAAATCATGAGACGTGATGAGAAAGTTTGTACAGAAAATCAAGTACACAGATGGTTACAGACCATCAATAATTTGAAAAACGTATGTTTAGGATTCAAACATAAAAAATTGTCTCAAAGAAAGAAAGAATAGCGGAACCGTCTGGTTAAATGTTATACAGAAAAATGTAAATTTTATACAAAGTATGGCAAAACTTTAATGTTTAAACAGAGTCGAAATTATTTGATCCCGGGAAATCAGTTATTTGATGCTAATTCGGTTAGTTAGGCATTACATTACCAATATTTTTATGTGGATGGCAAATCTACAGTAATGTGAATTTTGAGTTAATCAACATTCTAAAGAGTCTTCATTATTTTTTTCTATACTATAGTAACAGTCGATAAAACCTATAATCCTTATTGGCATAGTGAAATGTAA
Source organism: Diuraphis noxia (assembly GCF_037042655.1). Classification (NCBI taxonomy): domain Eukaryota; kingdom Metazoa; phylum Arthropoda; class Insecta; order Hemiptera; family Aphididae; genus Diuraphis; species Diuraphis noxia. The sequence goes on from NW_028301712.1 coordinate 84,791,908, forward strand.
TGTCATGTACCTAGCTGTAGTGTACATTTTATTATTATTATTTTAATGAGTTGAAACATGAACACGGTTCTCGATTGCTAATTTTGATCTAGTTTCAACCAGATATTGGACGGATAGTCTTTATTGAATTTAAACTCGTTTCTAAAATATCGCCTCAGCACAACGCAAAAATTATTTTTTGTAAATTATTAATTATGTTATTATAACATACCCGCCCCTGTGACCAATATCCTTAACAATGATCTGGCCGCTAATTGTAATTTGTATTTTTTTCGTTTACCGTTTAAAATTAATTAAAATATAATGATTTTAAAGTATTAAATTTCATATCGAGTTTTATTTTTAAAAGCGAAATGCATTTTAAAAACGTAGATATTCGCTAACACGAGGAATGAATCATAGTGCCTCCGAATATGGCATGTATTATTTTTGTAAAAAGAAGCTTATTTTCGTGTTGTGATATAGTTGTCTTGGGAGTCTTATAAATTTATATATAATTTATAAGAAATGTCCGTATTTGTTTCAATTTATTTCATTTGGACATTATTGAATCAGCGACTCAAATTACTTTTTTGATGAAGTATTCAGTACAAATGGACTGCATTTTGTAGTTCATAATTGTATTTGGTATGCAAGCTTTACGCATTAAAACATCTTCATTCAAATATTTGTTTGGCATTTAAGTGAACTAACTTTTCGAGAAAATTTGGCTGCATATTCCGGGCAGTGTGTATCGGTATTATTTACGATTAATTAAATAACCACTCGTTATCAATTATTGAAATACGTAGGTACGCACTAATAATTATAATAATAACAATAAATTAACAACGGATAAATCCATATTAAAACATTTCTTTTTTGGTTCTTATTACTTGATTTCGTTACTTTTTAAAATGCGACAACATTATTGATATATTGTATTTAGGTGATGTCATTATATGTAAATATATATAATATTAGAAAGTACACATTGTAATTACGAGAAATTCAAGTGTAATAATATTTTATTTTCTAGCGACTAGTCTATAATACCATTCAACGCAATATACGAACGGTGACAATAAAAGTTTAAACAGTTTGTTTCCTTTTATCACCACGGAGTTTCGGAGTTTTCGTATAAACTATTTAACGATTATGAATAGAAATGTTAAAATATTAACGTTGAGCGCATGTAGAATGTTTAGACTGCAATATCGTGCAAACAATTTATATTTTTGTTTTGTTTTCTGTTCTTAGCATAAGGACCTACAAATATTTACGGAGTAACTTTCAAATTCACGTTACTTATGCATATATTATTACACTTGATTAATGTAGGGTTTCGTTAAAAGTATAGAACATATAATATGTCAAAATAATATTTCAGATGACTTAACGTTTGTTGATGATATACCTAAGTTAATTTTCAGTGACAATTTATCTCATAATGCGCCGTTGAAAAGTAAATTTTGTGTTAAAAATTAAATTTTCTTATGACGCCTTAAAATGCCTAAAAAATCACTAACATTTTTACATTAGGAAACTGAAACTAGAAATTAAAAGCAGGCAGGACATAGAAATCAAGTGTGGTGTTGGGCACTCATTGAGTCCCTACATGCCGATTGTCTTAACGCACGACTATAGTGTAGCATTCATTTTAAAATAATTCTGTGGGATAATTAATTTTGTTAAGTAACAATAAAAACTATCAAAAAAATCGATTTTGTTTAAAATGGAATGTTGTATATTTTTCATAGGGCAACTGCTAATAATATAAATAAATAACTTAAGTAGCAACCAGTTACTGGATAATATTATATTACTTTTTCGAAAACTTTAAGAGTACTTATAAGCTATAATTTTTCTTACAAGAAAACTCGATAATCAGACTAAACTAATAATTAACTAAAATTATAAAAAACATAATATTATCGTTATAAAATCAATATAATTAAATACATTATTATTGCTTTACTTAAAATAACATAATATACATTTTAAGATAACGTCTGATAGAAATTTAGCAATTCGTTCTCTATAGGGATAGTCCCTAAATATTTTAAAAATAAATATTAAATTTACTTTTGCATAAATTTAGTAATATTGTTTTGTCTTAATTTATATTTTACCATTCAATTAATAAATTATAAAACTTTTACGATATTGCTTTAACTGATAATTTCCCGATAAACGATTTTTAATTCGTGTATTGTTGGTCGCAGTGTATCGATGGGAATTGAAAACTCAGTAGGTATGTGATGATTTAACAATTCATTGGTAATTAATCGGAAAGTGTAAAATATTCAATTTAATTTTTCGTTTTTTGTATTAAATACATTGGGCTCTTTGAAAGAGAAAACAATTAATGCTTTTTAATTTAATTTATACATAATAATTTAAGCGTATTTCGGTAGGCAATAATTGTAGATATAGGCAGAATTTATACCATACCTATTGAACACGTTCAAATTGATTATAAAATTTAAAAAATAATATAAAACCATTTTATTTTAACGGTTTGCTATCTGGGACAAAATTATTTTTAAATGTACCATATTATCTTTTAGTGCAACTGTATGTTGTGGTCAAAGGGATAAGCTTATGGTTTAATCTCTAAATTTGTTGTTTTACAAATGCGACATACTATAGTTTAAAGTTTAAGATGATTATTCATGGTTATATCCTGTCTTCTTAATTACACATTAACACCAGACTGGTTATAATTTGCTGAAACAATAAGCAATGAAGATTACGTTAAATGTACGATTATTTTATTTTTACGACTCTGCTACTCGCGAAAACATGTTATTATTTTATTAAAGTAGGAATAAAAAAATTATTATTTCACTCTTAAATAAATTACATTCATCCCTTCAACTTTGGGACAATGTAAAAAAGACAAATATTCAGAAAATCCAAACCTTTCAAAATATTGCACTTAGAAAACTGATGAATGCTCCACCCAACGTTTCAAATCATACACTACACACTGACTTAAAACTCAAAACAATTAATGAGGAAGCAAAAATCTTTTATAAAAGATTCCATTGCCGCCTAAATAATCATCCAAATCAACTTGTTAAAAACTTGGCCACTCACACGATACCTGGAAATCCTCCGAAGCGTTTGAAGCGTAAGTGTTGCCGTGATTTCTTAAATAAATTAAAAAAAAAAAAAAATTATAAATTAAATTAACTTATGTTATGTTATTAAATTAAACTATTCAAGCTAACAGAAAGTGTCATCAATGGGTGGCTCCTTTCAACTACATTTCATGACCTGTTAACTTTTAGCATATAATCCTATTGTGTCTAGATATAATTTATGATACAGATTGTTTATTTCTTGTAAAAAAAAAAATTACACATTATTATATATGTACACGCGTGTGTGTGTATGTGAAAACTACAGTTGAGATAACACTGAGCTTTAAACTTTTATTTTAATTTAAAATTTAAACTTTACAGTAACGCCTCCCATACTCAAGTTTTATTCATTTTTTAAAAACATTTTATCATTTTGTATGCTTCCGATATGCAGCTAAATAATATAATAATATTTTTTATAAATTATCATATATTTTAAATGTACCAAAGATGGACAGATTAATAAAAACAGTTATTATGAGCTACGTTCAGCACTTTTAATGAAGTAACTAAATAATATTATATTTAACTTTAAAGTTAGCGTAAGAAATAAATATTTAAATTATTTCTGTTAAAAAAGTTGTGTGATTAGATTTTTTTGCTTTGAATTTCCCATATATATATATATATTATATATATATGTATTACATTTTGTTAAAAACACATCTTATATTTATTTCTTATGGTCATTGTAGTTATTTAGGTAAAATTATGCTTATAATATTTTCTTATAGCTATTAAATCTAAATTGTCAATTGTTTTACTCTCATTTAAAAACATTATCTATAGCGTGATTACACAAGATAATATTTTTTAAATTCTAATTACAGTTATAAATTAGTATAAACATGATTTTAACTTAACTTACATATTATGTTAGGTTAATGACTTAAAAATGATGAATTATTGCAATTGAAATTAATCTAGTTAAGTTATTAAGTTACTTCGAAAATTAATTTTTTAACTTTTTAACCAGTTAATATATACCAAACTTTTGCGACATATCGTTTACGTAGAACTTTACTTCCATCTGGATCACTTTTAAGTGTAACGTGATATCAGTGTGCTGGTAGTGTAGTCCAAACCCATTGCAAATAATACGTACAAATTATGTGGTGACCAAAAATACTCATATTTCGTGGTGGTGAATGAAACACACTTACAAATTACGGCGAATTTAATATAACATAATATTATTCACCGTAGCAGACTTATTCGGACCCATTTAAAAAAAAGAATGCGGTGAATAATCGTATTAAAATTTTAGAAGACCACATACCTCTAATAACACGCCCGACCTGCAAATGACGACGATGACCTACCCAAATCGTAATAATTCCCACGCTATAACTGCTGTGTATATATTACGTATATATAGCTATTCAAATGTATTAAATACCAACCGAGGCGGTCAAAACGAGACTGAGCGCTCAATGCCGGATTCACCGACCCGCTTTGAATTTGTTTTGTTTTGCATATTACAATATTATTTTTTTTTTTTTAAAACGAAATATACCCTCGGTGACAAAGGCCATTGGGTTACAAAATTTTAGTTAAATTGACAACTATATTATTTTACAGTGTTCATATTTTATTTCGTAGTTCTGCCTCTGTGATGAACTTGATGGTACAATATTTAAACTGCATATAGTAACTGCAGTACCTATACATATCAACGGAGTGATATTATTATCTTGATGCGAATGTGTTTAGAAACGACTATGGACATAAGCGTTTAGATGATAAATTTTCGGAGAAACTATACCTATAACTGTCATTAAAACAATACAGCTGCAGAAGACCACCGTGAGGTGTTTCGATTGGTCATAAACCGCGATTCGCGACGGTGGAGAACGGTGTTAGTTTTGGTCGACGAAGACGTGAAAAAACACAACGTGTATATAGTAATGCGGTAATTTCGGGGGCGTGATAAGCATATCATATTATTATATAAAATAGATGGAATAGATCTAAAAGCGAAAATTCCCGTGTACCTACCACCCACGCGGTAATCGGTTACTTTCGTTCTTTTTGGATAGGACGCTCTGATAATGTGTTATTTGATTTGATCGCGTGGTTTCGAATTTTCTTAAAAGTAACACGCGCTCGAATCAATGTCAGGGAAAGTGCTTTGAAGGCTAATCTCGCGCGTTCCCCCGGGCAAGATCGGTCACGGGTCTCGATCGTCGGAACTGTGCGAGGTGTAAAAAAATATTATATACGTTATTAGTAGGTACTCACCTGCAGCTCAGTACAGCAGCTGATGATAATAATATAGACTACATAATCATAATCACAATTTGCATTAATCCGTCTATTATAAGATTTTGTATAAATAATTTACAGAAAATTGTAGTTCCAGACAGTCTGATACGACGTCACGACGATGATTTATAGTGGACAAATTTATTGAGAAATACCATAGATGATTCCTTATTAGATAGGTAGGTTTTTAGATGCAAAATTTTCTCACGGGGCAATGCATGTGGAATTTTGTTTATAAGCATAACATTGGTGATGTCCTATTATTTATTTCTGTTCTAAAAATTATCTAATATTATTTATATGATTAGAAGCCGTGAATTCATTATTTTTGTTATGTAAGGCAACTTTAATAATATTAATAAACTAAAACAATTGTCGAAACGAAGCGGATCGACTGGAAAATATGACATCCTCAAGTGAGTTTTCGGGCCAAACGCAGTAAAATATTGTATTTTATTCACAGCGGTATAGTTATGATTATTGCTAACACTTACGATGATCACCGATCTATTCCACAATAGTCGATATATTATAGAAATACTTTTTTTATAAAGGGGGCTTAGTTTATTTGGGCCAATGACCTAATATTTAGGTGATCAAAGAATAGTGGTCATAATTTTTTAGCCGATTTACTAACTGATAGTTCTTATAAATTTATAATATGTATGTGAACGCTCTACATTTTTTATTGGCCTGCTCTTACGCTCAACACGGTAAATTTGTGATCAACATAACCAATTTTTTGCTGTTAGCTTTAATATTACAGTAAATCTACCTAACATTAAACTTTAACTTCTAAAAACATCATCTATGTCTGTAGGTTAGATTATTATAATTTTTTAATGAAATTTCAATTTTCTGCGATATATATATTGTCATAAATTGTGTTCAACTACGTCATTAACGTTAAAAGCTAACAGTTAAAACTAACAAAATGTCTACAAAACACTATGGTAAATGTATTATTCATGTTCATAATCGTATAAGTTCCAGCCGAACGATATAATATTATTATAAATAAACTCGCCACGTAAACGTAGTGTTAGAATACCTATATTAGGTGTTCATAATATTATGTATAAATCGCATAAACGACGATGTCTTGTTTTAAGAACTAGGCAAATTTATAGTACCTAGTGTAGGCGGTCCGGGTTCGGGAAACCCGTCGGCGAACATTGAATTGCGATACCGACCGGACACGATAATAATATATAATATGCACACAATATGATCACAAGTGTTGTTCTGTATACATAATATATATATATATATACACACGAATCAGAGAAAGAGAAATTTTCACGTCTGCATTTGGATTCAGCGCGACGGACACACAATAATATAATAGGCATAATAATATTTTCTACTAGGTACATAATATATACATATATATATATATATATATATATATATATATTACATAGTAGCTAGGGATCGTTACTTTCTTACGGACGGTGTGTTAAAAAATTATTTCGTGTGTGTAAAATGATGGATATTTATTATCTTTCTGCCACGCGAAAAGCGTAGCGGCGACGCTAATTTGTTATCTTTTTCCTATTTATCGTTATTGTCACGTTTATCCTATTTAAGCATTGCGTTGTTTTTATAGCGTTATCATATATTATGTTCATTTAACCCAAAAGGACTGACTGTTGTATAATAGGGCGTTCGGTCGTTATTTAGTAAGTACTTCTCGTTGGAGTAGTCACAATTTGTGACGGGGGGGGGGGGGGGAGGGAATAATCTTGAGTGTACTTTGCGTCCATAGTTTTCAAACCCTCACAATTGATTACACGGTGTAGGTATGTAGTTATCTTATTTCGTACAAATGTACAATATAATATTATATTATAATGTTCAGCCCAGAGCCATTAATGAATATTTGTTGACGAAATGGTTTGTGGAGTGGGTGGCGGTGAGGTAGGTCAAAAGTCGATCATCGCATAATCCGTGATCATACGAATAAACGAAAAAAAATGGGCGCTTCAGCATCTCCCTCCCCAGTGTTTTTTATTGAAATTGCGCTTTTGTTCGCCGGGGTATAATGATTTGCACAACAGGTACAAATCTACTTTGTATAGGTATAATATTCAAGGAAATCGAATGTGCGTATGTATACGGGTTACTCGAATTTGGTGTGAGATGGGGGGGGGGGGTGCGCAAGGAGACGAAGCTCCCTTATATATATATTTTTTTTTTTTGAGTACTTCAACCATATTTTTCACAGGTTAGGTTAGGTTAGGTAACGGGGATAAGGTACCTACAAACTTATGTACGAAATAATTTTTATTGAAATGTGGATTTCAATTCACGTTAATTATAACGAATTTCACAATTTTTAATATTAAAATTATTTTTGATACTGGTTTATATTATCATTTATATGGTCGTATATTTTTTTTTTTATAATTTTTTTATCATATAATTATAATATCACACCGTTCTTTTCATATAATTTATTGTACCTACATACATCTGTGGATTAGTATTTGATCAAAATTGAATTATAATAAATAATAATCAGAATTTAAATATCTTTGTAGCTGAAAAATTGTGTTCAAAATACAAGTAAAGAAGTCGATGGGAGAGGGTGTGGGGAAAAAGCACCCACAGGTATGTGTTAAGTAATAAATTGTGCACTCGGAACACAGATTTTAAATAGTTGGATTGAGCTTCTCTGTTTAATTTTTCATAATTCGAGCACTGCCTATAGGCCTAATCTCCAACAATTATTGCGAATAACGAAATGCTGTGTAGATTGCATTAACTCCTCTTATATATTATTATGCGTATTTAGTGCTCACGCGTTTAAATTTTATAGATGAATTTTATACATAGCTTGAACCGTACTTTATTTCAATGTTGTGCAATGTAATAATTTAAAACGTACCTTTAATAAGTTAACATTTGTTTTAGAAGGATACGACCAAATACGAAATAATATATTCGTTTTATCTTACATTTCACTTCGTTGCTTCGTCTTTATGGAAATTAATGTAATTCTGGGCTTACGACAACGGCAACGGTTCATTTTAAACTTTCCTTTCTAACTTTGCGTTTGTCTAAATTCTTTTGATATGTTTTTCGATGATTTTATGATTCAACGACCGAAATGGCGTATTGTAATATTGTGACTGCCGACTGTTAGGTTGGAGATTGTAGTCTAGAATGTCTGAATGTCGTAATAAAGATTGTTAATGACTATTAATATACAAAAAAAAAAAAATTGAATTTCGTTGTCATAATATAAATTATACAGATAAAACGTACTATCTTTATATTTACAATATATTTTATGTTAAATTAATATACATAAAAAATACATATAAAAATCTACGACCAATCATATAAAAGTATACTAACGTGCCTAATGTACGCATATTTCGAAGTTGAGTCGAAAGCTGTAGTTATTTTCTCAGATATAATGGTTTTAACACATTTAGGTACATTTAAAATATTGTATAGTGAATAGTATATAAAAAAAAGATATTTATTTACAGGGATGAATATAATGTGTTAGAAGTTTAAAGGTTTTAAGAAAATATTTAATACATTAAAAATGAATAATAATCAAGGATTAGATTATATAATAGTTATTAATAGCCAATAAATATTTAAATACTGAACACCCATATAAAAATATGCATTGTAAAATAATAATATAATCTATTATATGCAGGTTTTTAGTATGAAATATGCCGTGAAATATTACACAGGTAAGAATGAAAATATTAATTAGTATGTCCAAAAAACGATTGAATGATGATAGTGCTTTGAACGAACGACTGAAGTCTGTTAAAATATTTTCGAAAATGAATTAAGCAACTACCGAATGAATTGATAGGTGATAGTTTGATATTGTACAATGGTAATTCGATTTTGTCATGATAGAATAATCAAAGACAAAGTCATAAAATATAATAGTAACGCAAATCTTATTAAATCCTTTTTGAATAATAGTTATAATGATGTAATATATTAACTTTAAAAATATTATAAAACAATATTTGTAAAATAAATAATAATTAATGAGACATGACTATCTATATGGAGGCTAAAATAGGTGCCAATTGACGAATTCCGTCCCGTGGGTGGAGCGGCTATAGGTCGGAATTCCGTCCCAGCTAGTAATTATATTAACTGAGGTAACTAAATTCAGGTGGTGCATCTTCAAGTTTATGTGTAATAGTCATAAACTGTAGACCAGTTTGTGTGTCAGGTTTTGTCTAAGTTTTTAACAGCCTATTTCAAAAAATCTAAAAAAAATAATTTATATTTTCATTTCACTCCAGTAAAAAAATAAGATAATTAGGCATAAGGCTGTTTTGCCGGATTCTAAATTTTTAAATATTATACCTGAGTTAGAATAGTTACTAAAATAGTTATAGCCATTATAGGACGGAATTCGACACCAGCCAATCAGGTTATTTTTTTGGGTTTCTGTGGGTATAGGTAATTAAAACAAGATAACATTGAAAACGTACCATATATTATCACTTACTCGTTTAATTTTTAATTTGCCATAATAATGTTATTATAATTATTTCATCAAAGTACTCCACCTGCGTCAAATTTCAAACTGATTGATAGTACAGTACTAGAGACCTTCGAAACATTCGCGTAATCCGAAACATTAAACAATGATCACACATGTAAGTGCACAACTTGGATAAAACCCATCATGGTAAGCCAATAATCATTCCTAATTCATTTGCTCGGTATAGAAGATTATTTCGAATTCAGTTTCATAGGTGACAATAAACTAAAGCTATAATATGTCATTGTTAAGATGCACTTAACCATAGATCACCACGGACAGTGCTGCAGAAAATAACGTATATAGGTATTTAATACTTAATGGAATATTGATCGAAATTGTCTTAAGAAACGTAAAATTAATTTTACTCGAACATTAAAATAAATGTTTTTGTTATCATATGCAGTTAGCAGTTTCAAGGAAAAATTTTTTCAGTATTATTTTTTATAATTAATATTAAAAAACCAATTTTATCTATTTCAATATTAAGATGTTAAAAATCAAATTCTTTATATTATGTATATAACTATAAATTATTACCGGTTGGTCCTGTAAGTAATAGTAATTCCGATTATTAGATTTTAGTTAAGCTTTTAATACGAATATAATTTTTAAGCTATTTTATCAAGCTTTAAAATTTTTAGTTGCTTTGAAATAAAGCAGTTTTCCAAATTGACTAGAAAACGTTGTTCGTAAGTCTTAATTGTAAATGTTTAATTAAAGGAAATTAAAAACAGGTGGATTTGTTGATTTTAAAGTATGTGACATGTGACTAATAAAATAATACTATTTTAACAAATGAAATTAATGAATACGAACTACTTTATCTTAGCATTACATTTGTGATTGTACTCTGCAAATTACTAAAGAAGTGAGTGGAGATGTGTGTTTAAATTAAATATTTCGTTTCAATTTTCTGTCGGTATTAAGTCAGTATAAATTATTAAAACATCCGAAGCACAAGATGGTTTACATTTGGGAATAAAGAAAGAAATGTATGAAATAAAATATTAATACGAAAACAATTTAATTTGTAGTTCAAAGAAAAACATAACGTGTTATTAGTTTTTGATATTATAAGCATAAAACAACAATAATTTAATATATTTTTCATTATTGCAGGAATACTCTATATCTCATACTGCGTTTGTTTATTTACCATACATTTTAACATTGATTTCATCGATTTGATGTACGTTATATCAACACATTCCTATTCATATTATTGGCACCTATAACAGGACTATAGACAAAGCAGAAAATCATTAAAAATAAATTCAAGATCTTCAGTGATTCGACTTGTTATTACGAATAGCTGCAAAAATATAATATATATTATATAACATGTATACCTACGTGTCCGAAAATCAACAGGAATAATGTCAATATTCATTAGTAAGTTGTCAACATCATAATAGTGATTAGTTAATGAGCAACAGGTATATATTTTACGCGGTGGTTGGGTATTTCGTACAATTATTATTAAATCATCCGCAAAAATACATGACCTTAATAAATTTGAATATCTTCCATCAATTTCGTATGAATTTATAGTGTTTAATGAGACGAGTTTGGAAAGGTTGAGTTACAGTTAGAATAGCCCAAGGGCGAACAAAACATTAAAAAAAAAAAACCGACTAGTTGATAAAGATACAGAAAATGTGTACACGCGAAGGACTTATAATAGGACAGCGCGTAGAGCCAACCAAATAGTGGTAATCTTATTATTCGAGAATTTGAGAATCAAAACATTATAATAACTGCACAAATGAACACAATGTATGATGAAGTATGAAAACTATAGTAATAAATTGTAAATATTATGATGGTGTTTAGTTTTATGTTTTGCAATATTCATCGCTACTTACTATAAGTCTGGCCATTGAGTGTAGAATATTTTTAGTTTAGTTACAAAATATTTGAAAGATACTTGTTGTCAGTGGCGTACACATAAAAATTAATTTCGGGGTGGGAGAGAGGTTAAAAAAATTTTCTATTCAATATATTATAAACTAACTCTATTTTAATGATATTATAGACATAACACATTAATTGAATAAAACAAATAGATATAAATATAATTTAAGGACAAAATCTAATTATTGATGCCGATTTAAATTCTAATAATTAGGTTTGAACCACCAAAAGCCACCTAACCTAACCCTTATATACGCCACTGCTTGTTGTACTGTGATCACATTTTTTTTTTTACTCCACAGCTCTAAAACAACTGTTTTTTTAACTGCACAAAAATGTAGGCAATACCTACCTGATTAATAACCGCCGAAAGGTAGATTAGGTAAGTAGGTACAGTTTTAGAATGTTGAGTCGATATTATAAAACATGACACATACAATTAAAAAATGATAATATACTATTCAAATTTATTGTAAATGGTAAAAAATTAAAACAACATCTACTATATTATTGAATACGTATGTATAACTTCTATGTAATTTAATATAAACTGATTTATTTTATGAAATAAAAAAATAATAAATAAATATATTTAAATAATAATTCTATGATTATCTAATATTACAACTAGGTAATCATTTTTGTATCAATAAGTATAATAATTTAGTCTTAACTTTTGGATTTGGCCTAATTATCTTTGAAAATCACCATGAAAATGTCTGTTGAAATTAATAGGCTTGTTGTTCTTTTGCAGTACCAACAATGATATTAAACACAGAGTTTTTTTGTTGAAAGATGCAAATCTGGATTAAGACATTTAATATTATCACATTATATTTTGTTTGAGCACAACCTAAAAATGTTTTCATTCGTCTATGTATTGCTGTTGTCTCAATGACCACCGACATTATCTAAAAATAAAATATGTAAGACGTTTGAATATATTTTTAATATTAATTAATATCATTAAAATATGCATAAATAAATGTCGATAAAAATCATGTTTTAAATAACCCGTTTTTATCATGAGTGGATAAAATTCGTTTAGTATTTACGTATCTCACAGAAGAATTTTTCCCCTCGCCACCGATAATTTAATGTGATTTATATAAATTCGATTGTTATTGATTTTATGTTGGTAATTTTTATATAGGTTATACCAAACGTTAATAATAAAAAAATTTAAAAAATCGTAGCAAAAAATAAAGAACCAATCATGATTTGCAAAGATTTGCAAATATTTGGGTGGAATGGAGGGATTAAAATAATATTGAGAGTATTATTATAATATGTTAAAAATACAATGATTGTTTGAAAAATCTGAAGCAAAAATGCTATAATATTTTCGTTTACCCACGTGGTAACATTGATCAGCGTGAAATTATTTTTTAGTTCTTAAGTTAAACAGTTTACCTGCGGTCATTGGTTATCGTTTAATTTTACACATGTTATATTATATTTTGTGGTCACTCGTTACACGACGTGCGATACTCATCATAATAAAATCATGCAAAACTCAACGTTTGTTGAAGAAAATGAAGAAAGTAGTAAAATAAAAAATAAAACACGAGAGTATTCGATAAGATCACGCATATTATCAACACTGCATAAATACGTACATCGATATTCGGGCGTAAGGTCGAAACAAGAAAAGTCATTGTCGGACGAAACTTTTAGTTATTAATAGATACGTGGTGTTTCGGATACAAATTATTAATTACCCATAATGTGGTATTATTAAAGAAACTCACGTCGGTGCATGGTTATATATTGTCTCACGAGCCGGGCAATTTCATGGGCTTGGTCAGTTTGTAGTCTAGCCACACGTTGCTGGAACAGGTTGCCACACTTGAGCTCCAAGTAGAGAGTGGCACCTTCGCCAGCTCTCACTTTTCTAGTCGATATCACTTCACTAAATGGCACTGTCGATAAGGTTTTCTAAAAACACGTAAACGTCGCCGTCGTCGAATCATTACATTTATGATGAGTATAAAAGATATTATATTATATGCCAATTTAGTGGTTGTCTATACTCACATGGGTAACAATGTGGAGGAAATGGACACCGGTTCTGTTCAGAGCCAATATCTGTTGATCTCCGCTGCGTTTGACCGCGAAGAAGCTAGACCCGAACAGCGGCCATTTGCTTAATATTTCTGTCAAAAAATGTACACAACAAAATATTATCATCACGATATAAAAGTATTTATAATTCCGACTGTTCAGTTGCAGAAAAGTAACTCGCAAAGCCACGCCGCAGGTTATGGCTAAAACTTTATTGTCTGTTTAATAAAAGTACTGAAAACGACAAACGTTATGACTTTTGAAGGACTTTTTCCAGCATATAAATAACATACGAAATTCGTTAAGTTATGTCAATGGATCGCGTCGTATTGAAGAAAGTGTCATAGTTTTCATTTTGCTTTTGCATATTTTTGCGTACCTCGAATAATATTATAATGAGTATTATTTTATATTTCAACAATATGTACGGACAATTAACATTTTATGGTATGTTTTGAAACTTTTAACTGTGGTGACGCGTCAACTGGGACAACAACACATTACAGTCTAACTAAATATATACAGTGCTTAAAAATTGTCATTACGATTTATCTCCAGGAGAATGTACAACTTTTAAGTACTCGCTATAAAACCGTACGATGTCGAATGAGCTTTAACATATACGATAAAACATTAAGATAAACAAATTATCTGTGTGTAGTTTTTTAAAACTGAAATTTGCTACCTCGTTATTTCATTGTGCATCATATTTGAATAACGATGGTTATTTTAAAGATTACAACATTTAAAAAATATTTTTACTCATGATAAATCATTGTGTTTGACGTTTAAAGTTATACTTGGACATTAAATTTAGTAAGTTTTTACAAAGTTATTTATATATTTTACTATTATACACGTGAGTTGTACATAAATCCTAGTCCTACAGTTACGTGTGCACTTACACAGCTGTGTGACGAAAACTTCAACTCAGCAAATTTATTCGTTTGATATAAGTCATAGTTTTTTGATATTCTTAATTTTAGTAGGATTGTTTTTGGACCTAATTGAAACAGATGAAATCAAGGTGATACCTTAGTATAGCATATACTAATATTAACGTGGAAATAAATATAAATATGGCTCACACATTCAATCTGAGCTATCCCTATCCTACACTCAATAATGGTAATGATTGCTATTTAATAGAAATGTCTACAAACAAAGCGAAGTACATATTATATGCATCAAGAGCACGAAATCATCGATTTTTCTGGACTATTCTGTATACCATACATTTCATTACATATCGTAGCTTTAATGGAAATTAAGTAAGAATAAAACATTTGTTTGTTTTAAAATGTTTAAAATTTGAATATTTAGCCTCTCCAGTGCCATTAGACACAGAGACTAGAAAGTCCAGTATTTATCATAGGTAGATGATGTGAAAATTGCATAAGAATAATGAGTTTGTGCAGTCGTGGAATAATAAAAACACAGTCGATATAATCACAATAAAACGCACCGAGTAGGCTTTGTCAGAAATTAGCTATGGCGTGGCCATTAATATTCCCTATAAACAGTAACATCTATAGTACCTACTGCATACGCAAAACCTGACGTAGGTAACCCCACTTAAATATTTTATTGTTACCATGGTTTATTACAGATAACGAATTTATGTGAACTAAAATACAAAAAAAAAAGAGTATCATATTTATTAAAAGTGTAAAATATACCTATATCTCAAATTACCTATGCATTTATCCTTACCAAAATATTAACATAATATGTTAGTATGTTAGATGTAAATGATGTAATATTATGCTTTATATTAAGTATACATTTATTTAAAATATTATTCTTAATTTGGAAAGAAATGTGTTTTAAGTTACAGATCATGTATGTTTTGTCACATACACTTTTGATCAAAGGAAAATCAAATTATTATGCATACAAATCATGTCATTATTAACGATTTTAATTCACAAAATATTTTTTTGATTTGAAATTTAATATTCATCGATGTTATTAAAACGCATATGATTTTATTCTATAATATACAATTCGGTGAAAAATTTTAAATTAAAAAAAAATATGAAAATGTATGATAATTAAAACTATTCGTTTATTTTACCCATAAGATTATATGATATAGGCAAAAATCAAGAATATAATTTGATTGTAGCGTATATTGCACGTGCATTGAAATTTAAACTATCGACATGACATTATAATCAATGTATTTAATATTGGCTGACAAATCTGTGATTTTAATTCAATTATTTATAAATTCAATAACTAGGTACTGATTACTTACCTAAAAATTGAGCTTTAGCTTCTACGCTGTGTAGGGTTTCAATTTGCGGCCAATTGTTTTGAACCATTTGCACCAGCTGCTGAGGATTCACTTCATTTTGCATGAGTGCTGGTTTGGGCAAAAGGAATTTTGTTTCTTTTAACGTTGGCGGCTGAACCATGTCAGCTGCTCGATGTAGTAGAGCGGCTAATCTACACACTTCATACTACAAAAAAAAAATCCACGTTATCCAAGTTTGGAGAAAAAACTACCTAATTCAGATTATTAAATATTTTAATCATGAGCCCGACTCACCAATAAATCTTGTGGTAACTGGCCGAAGGGCAAAACCAACAGCAAGCCTTCCAAGTAGTCGGGTGCGATTTGATTGAACAGCACTTGGACGTACAGTTGACTGTCCAGTCGCAGTGGGAAATACCAAACGGACCGGCAGAATATCAGGTAAAACACCTTAAACGACAGCGACAAAAACAATAACAAATCAAGCGGTTAGGAATGGATTTCATTTGATTTAACGTTCGCGGACCACGTGGTGATTACCTGTTGGTTTTTGTGAAGCTCAGTAGTCACGTCCAGTATGTACTCGTCAGCGGCCAACGGCATCGTGAACGCGTCGCCTTCGACGATACAGTACAGTGAGAATTCCTCCATTTCCAGCGGGTCGTTGACGTTGATCAGCGAACACATGCCGGCAATGACGTCGGCTACCACGGTTGTGGACTTCGTGTTGACCACGGTTTCACTGCCACCAGGCAACCGATACATCTGTCTCTTGGAATTACGACCGGCCGATACGGCGGTCACCTCCTCAACACTGGGCACGTTTTTCCGGCCACCGTATCTCAACGTCTTTCGCAAGTTCTGGAGGCATACGTTTGCAGTGCCTAAATAAACAAAAAAATCACATCTAATCACCATGCACAGTTGGCCTGTTATATGTATAGCAACACATATCGTTGACCGTAAATGAGTTAAGATTTAAAACTAATATAATTAAATTGCTATGATTAAATAATCATCAATTGTTTATTGTTTTGTACCAAACGTATTAATTGTAAATGACAATTTTTAAATAAATTCAAATACTAGAACTACCTAAAACGAAAAAAATGCCAACAGCAGTTTAGGCCTTAAATAAAATTGAATACAATAACAGTATTCGTTTGACAGATCATTTTTATTGGTGCATCAGAAAATTTCAAATTTTAATTTTTAATTAAATATTATTATTATTTTAAGTCTGACATGGACGAGATGGTTAGACGATGGTTATATAAGTTATAATGTGAGCACAACAAACCATAATTGATTATTAGTTTTAACTTATTACCGTGGAAAGCTCTCCTCTTGTCGTATGCAGCTGTTTCTAAGTACTTGAGCAAGAAAGGTCTTAGGTTCTCGGAGCACGTAAAGTACGCCGCGACGATACTGAGCAAACGCCATCCTCGTTGGCATGTCTCCGTTTTGTTGTTGGTCGTTTGCTTCATTAGCTGACAGTATACTTCATCTCTTAAGCTTTCAAATTTATGGCAATGCTGAACACACAAACGCCAAAAAATTATATTATTCATAATGTTTATACAGTTCGTGGTGTCCGAAATATTACCATGAGAATGGTGTAAACGCATTTGACTTCTGTGAACTCGGGCGTTGTAGGCAAATCGCCCATGTACCTCATAACGCATTCGAAGCATTCTATGGCCAGTGCGTCTAACTCCGGGTCCAATTTAAGGAGCGACTCGGGTATCGGGACATTTGTGTATTTTACCATTTCCAATTGTTCTTTCCACGTCCAATCGTCGCTCTTTTTCTTGGAGTTTTGTATGACTTTCAGCGAACCGTTGATTTCGCCATTCGCAGATTTCAGCATGTCAAACCTAGATGCACATCAAACGAAAAACATTTACATATTATATTTTTGTGAAACTCTAGTCGATAAATAATATGAATTACTTCTCCGAGCTGTGTCTGAAATTATACATGGCGAATTGAAGTAACGAATGTTTACCGTCATCAGCAGTCTGTAAGCAAATAAATTAAAAATATATTTAACGAAAACTATATAGTTACAATTATCAGAATATTTTAATTTTTCAAAAACATGGATAATTCGTTCGTACAAAGTGGATAGGTGGTGGCGATTCATGTTGTCTATACGGTGATGTTGGTTTGGAATACTTCGTGTTTGTTGTGTTTGTTTGTTGCCACCCTAAAAATAATGGTAAAAATATTTATGCAATTTAACATATCATAATCTGTACCATATAACTTAAGAAAATATTTTATATAGCTTATTATAAGTGACTACAATAAAGTATAATTTTATTTATTTACCTTTGTGTTCAGCAGCACGGATCTTTTCATCCTAAAATCATTAAAATACGATTTAATTTGAATAAAAAACATTTTGGTAAAAACAAAAACAACATAGAAGAAAAAGTGAAATATCTAATTTCTCTTCCTGAGACAATTTCATTGAAATCAATATGTTTCACTTTTGCTGAACAGTTTTGAGCTTGTTAACTAATTAATTAATATTATTCTGATTCACTTACCACTTGGCGGGGAAGACGACCAAGTGGTGCAGCGTCCTTCCAGAATGAGCTTATCATCGAGTGTATTTGCCTGGATCTATTAGAATGGAACGGTATTGTTTCACCCGACATTAAAGTGAGCTGTACAGAGCCTCCAGCTTTACCCATAGAGACATCGGCAATGTCTTCAAACCTGTTAAAATCCAACAATCAACGATTTAATTATAGTACTTATTAGTATATTATATTGCATATACAATCGGTAGAGAATGAAATTGCTTAAACAATAAACAAGATTAGAATTAGTTTTAACTTACGTCAGCGTTTGCATGATTTGAAATTGGTTTTCTTCTTTACGGAGTAAATGAAGACCGGCGTGAGCGATTGCTAAGTATTCAACTTCTCTGTGCTGATAACCACACTATATAATAACATTATTACAAGAAAGACGTTAAGATATCTCTATATCGTGCATTAAAAAACGATCATCAGACATTGTGATGAATATATCACACAATATTGAACATACCGAGACTGGAAATATGCGTGAAAAATACAATGGCCACTGACGAGCCAGCTCGACGATGGAGCGTTTGGTGCTGGCTTTGTGATGACCTGTTTGCATGTTGCTAGCTGTCACTCCAAAACGATCCAATAACTAAAACATTTTTTTCATAAATAAATAATGATTTAGAGAGAATTTTATGCAATCGCATTATTTTCATTTTAAAGGTTGACAATAATGTTATCGTTTTAAATATATGAATTAATTTTTTATACTCATATACGTACGTCCAACATCTCTTCGCGTTCGTCACCGGATATTCTGGCGTGTACCGAATGGAATTTGTTAAACATGTCGCTGACTATTTGACAAAATATTAAATGCAAAACCAACGGACTAGACATCGATTCTTTGGGGGTAAAAACCTGATGGGAACAACAAAACGGTTAGTATAATATAATAAGCGTAATTATCACTTAGACCACATCCGTAACTTATGCCATACATGACGGACGGTGTTAACTTACTTCCTTCCGAATATTTAACTTCCACGGTACGCGGTTATAAGTGAAATAGGAGTTGGCCGGCGTTTGCAGCAGTTTCGTGGACTGTCCGTCTTCGTTTTGCGTCGGCGACTGTATTCTGGTTTCGAGACGACCGTTGAACTCGGGGCCTTTTTCGACCTCGTGCTGTGGTTCTGTGGTGTAATTGTTTGGCACCGCGTTCCGGAACATATTGTTTTGGTCGTATTCGCGGGTCACGGGTTGTATTGGAGCTGGAGGACCGATTATGCTGTTCTTTTTCCTAGCAGGAAGATTTTGAAGTGATAAAATTACACCTTCATTATATTATAATAGATTTACGCTTAAACGAACGACCAAAATGTAGTGATAATTTATCATAACTACCATATCATTATAATTATCGAATGCGACTCACATGTTTTGATTATAAAAGCTGTTGGATCTTGACGGGGTGATTGGCGGTGGTGGCAACCGCCAGCCAGAGCTCTCGATTCGTTCCACTTGATTGCGTATCACATTGTTCGGTTGCACGTCCGAAGCGTCCTCTTTGACCACGCTTTGAGAATCGACACTGTCGACGCTACCCCATCTCCCAGCTAAAAATAACATCGTCGTTACAGGAAAGAACAAAAAACATTTCTATTTGCAAGTTACATCTAGTTTCTTACATTTTAAAATACCGCCTACATTTTTTGTTTTTACCAAAACTACACTACAACTATCAGGGCCCGATTACAGAGTGTAACATACATTTATATTTACAGTAAATGTACCTTTAAAATACCTGTTTTTACCATATTTATACCATATTTCGGAAGAAGCATAAAATATAGTGTAGTCTTTGATTTTGACTTACATCTGTGTATTCATAGAAGACAGTATACCGGCCCCTTGGCTTTTTCATATTATATTTCCCCCATCATTGTATTATGCGTAACCACTATAATTCTTTACTTATAGTATATTACAATGTTTATAGCTACTTTACTTCGGAGGTTTCTCTTTGAAATATAAAGTTTTGAATACCAAAAAAGATATCATCTTTCCAACCAATTTATATATATATTTTTTTTTTGAATTCTAAGCTCTGGTAAAGCATTTGCTTTAACCTCCATTAAGGAACGTCTTGATCACAATGCATAAAGAATTTCAATATTTTAACAAGTCTTCTTACCTAGTTGTTGCTGCAACAGTAGTCTCCTATCAGTGTCTAGTTTCCCGGCTGTCGGTATTGGCGTAGGCATATTGTTCATAGCTTGCGGTCTGGTCTTACTAGTTGTCGATCGTAGACTGTGATTGGCTGTGACCATTTCCAGCTTATGCTTCATTTCGTTGCTTATTCTTAATTTGCCTACACTGCCTGGACTAGGTCTTAATGCGCCAACTTCTAATGATTTATACGACGATTTGTGGACTTCTGTTTGCTCTTTAGGTGTTGGTTGTTTCATTACTTCAGACTGTTGTATTTCGTACTCTTCCCATTCGACTCCGTTCAGTTCTCCGTCTTGACTCGAGTCCTAAACACAAGATGTGATATAACATATAACACGCGATTACAATATTTAGATCGGGTTTTTCCGCTTCCGAGTAACCGGAAGTGAATTATTACTCATAATAATTTAATGTTTATGCATCGAATGTATTTGAACTTTGTAAACTACGAAATCTCATCGAAAGATTATAGAATGTAATTGATTTACTTACGTAAGTAATATCATTTATGAAATTCCAAAATTTAATTCAATCTAGACATAATATAAACTCACCTGTGATTGCTTGTGTCTTTGGTTTTGTTGTTGTTTGGACATTTTAAACTGCAAAAAACTTTGGTGTGACGGAAACCCGTTCATGTCGCCAGGCACACCATTGCTAGTGCCATCACTTGGCGGTGGCCATCTCCATTTACCAATGCGCACTGTTTTCGCTCGACCATACGGATCCATGAATGGCCTTACCTCGCTAGGATCGCACAAATCTGGTGGTGGTGGCATAGGAGGCGGCGGAGGCACAGCACTCTATGCAATTAAAACGTATAAAAATTATAGTCACACACAATAATATTATATAATATTCTAATACAAAAAATGTGTTAGCCTTACACTGTTATAAATGGCTTAACAATCATAATTTAAATAAGTATACATTACCTTTCCAACGTTAGAATCCATGGACGATTTTCTACTTTTTAACTCGCTCAAAACATTTGTAAACGTTGAATGTGGCGATCCTGCACGGAGTCCCTAAAACGTGTTAGCGAAAATAATACCATGTTCAAATATAACATAGATAGGTAATAGGCTATAATTAAATACTCACTTGAGACTTGTTAGTTGGCGTAGACTTATGTTTAGGAGGTGAATTGTTCCAGACACCTGATGTATTTTCAGGACCAACCTACATCACAATTGGATTTAAATGAACATTTTTGTGAGGTAATATTTAATCATAACATTTTTATTTAATAATTAGAGAATTGTTTCTATTGTTTTAGTTGGTAATGCGTTGACATTAAAACCACTTGATTGAGTAGGTAATTAAATATTATTACAACCATTCATTCAAGACAATAAAATAAAAAAAATAAAAACATAGTACTATTCGTATGCAAATTTTCAATGTTTATTACTTCCAGTATTTTAGTGTTCAGTTGAAGCTAAAAACGCCGGAAAAACAACAAACTACATTATTGTATTAAAATTATTAATAACGATTTATTTGTTACCTACCAAAGAATAATTTTTAATATACACTCGTAAAAATAAAATATATCTGTGTATTAATATTATAAACACTACAGATGAACGTATTAATGTTTTCCACGGATTTATTGCTGTTTTGTCATTAATATATTTTATTTTATGTTTGAATTCGTAATACAAAATAGATAATAACTTTGATGACAGTATATCATTTGTGTTTTTATCGTCGTGGAAATATCATTTTGATAATTGCATACTCTCAAACAGGCCAACGAGTGGATAGATTACAATAAATTGTAATTTTAATCTATTTACCAATACGTTTTTATATAGTATAAACGTATCCGGGTTGATAGAAAAATATGATAGAAAAACGTCGTAAAAATGACGATTGTCGGGTAGGTCGCTGTCTAATGTAACACTGCACTCCTAAACTGTACTGGTAGTTTCAGGTTATATTTTTGGAAGAAAAACATACCGGTGGCAGAAGCTGTTGCTGTTGGAGCAATTGGTGGAGTGCCTGGTTCTGCGCTAGTATTTGCTGCTGGATTTGGATGTTTTGAGCCATGGCAGATTGCAAGAACGCCTGGTGCAGGTTCGTCTGGTATGCGAGCATGCTGTCACCCGACGATCCGTTGCTGGTGGTGTTGGATGCGTTCGCCGGTACGCCGAGACCTGCGACGGTAAAATCAAATCCCATTTTATCGTTGTTGTTATTATTATTAGAAAACAATGGACGTAAAAACGAAACGTTTAAAAAAAAAACAGCAACAATCGTTGCGAACGCGAAAAAAAAATCACAAAATAATATAATTATGATTATTATTATTATTAATATCGTAACGTACGGGATTCGATAATATGTTATTATTATTATTATTATGCGATTGTGTTATTATTGTTTATCATTAACGCGACGCGTTGACGGTGTTGCGCGCCGATCCGTCGAATGACGCCGACGGTGCGTGGCCAGCAGGAAACGGGGCTGCAGGAGAAATTTATTTAGAGCGCACGCATCGCGGCGTCCGTCGTCTGCATGTGAACTCTCTCAGGCTATTGTTTTCGTCTTGTGCGACCGCGTTAATGACGATGATGATGATAATAATAATAATAATAATAATGGTATCGTTTTGCGTATATTACGCTGTCGTTGTTAACATTTAGAAATAATCGAACGCAAACAATGCGTCAAACTAACCGCCGTTTGAAGTGTTGAACATGTTCTGTGAGTTCATGGGGGGCATGAGTAACGACGGCGGCGAAAGGATGGTGGGCAACACTGGTGGCGAACCGATCAGTGGCGACATGCCGAACGAAGCGTTTCCGGACTGTCCGGAACCATTCTGCGGAAACATAAACGTATATTATAAATATTTAGAAAATAAATAATATATTGGATGCAGTTTTAAATAGAGACACACACCCGATAACTAATAATACAGTTGAATACAACAATATTATGTAAGTACAGGGTGGAAAATACCCAGTGGTGTAACTCGAGAGTAATTATTTTCTTTTTTAAGGAGAGGTAATATTATACATATGTATTTTTTTAGTAAATTGTGTCTAAATATATAGTGGGAGAACAGGTGACACTCTTCTACTCCTCAAATAAATTACCAATAATAAATCAATATACTATAAATTATTTTAGTGACAAATTATTATAAATTAGTACCTACTCAATTAATAATTGTATAAAACTAACTCGAGAAAATTCAAACTCAAGCATAATGATTAAAACAAAATATGTTGTAATATTCAATAAATCAAAGCTAATGAAAAAAAATTATTTTCTGTCGCTATAAAATGTGACAGATGTCCCCCCGCCCCCTCCCCATTATATTACAGCTAAGGAAACACTGTCTTTTCGTGTCAACCGTATGCGAATAGGGTGAAAAACGCCCACCTCGTTATTCTTGTTTATCGTTAACACGGTCGTCATATTACGATATATCATAAATCCATACCTGTTGCTGGGAAGCGACGCCTCTACCACCGCCCTTCACAGTTCTGGCAAACATCGAGATGTCTAACGACGACGGATCAAATTCTCCATCTAGCGACGGACTCTCGTCGAATCTCGAAGCTCGGCTGGTTTCAATCGACCGTCCTCCACCACCCTTTATCCTCTTGGCAAAGTCCCGAGAGTCCAGAGACTCGCAGTCTTCCACGGACTTGCTCTTAGACGAACCTTTAATTGACGCTGCTAGGGATCTGGCATCAGACAGCTGATCCAGAACTGGATTGAACAGATCGTCGAGGAATTGATCCACGTCCGACGCCTGCGACGGCACGCGTACCCGTCTGACGTGCGATGCTGATCACAAACATTAACCGACATAATATTTAGTAAAAATATATTATTATTTATTATAGTTACAACAAGAAGGGAAAAACAAAGTGGAATGCTGTAAATTATGGTATAATTATTATATTATAATTAAATTATAATGAAAATCGTTTTGGATTGACGGTGTGGTGCATGTTTAGAAAAAACACGCAATGGAAAAAAAAACGTAATATAACTGTAATAATAATATTATTGCCTGTGTACGTATTAGTACTACATTTCCGTGCACTTGTATGTATACCTCAAGGTCAAAACACCCGCAAGCAAAGACTGCTTACGATTCACATAACTGTGGGAATAGTGTTCGTCAAAAAGTTGAATACATTTCTAATCCAACTGGATTCGTTTGTTGAGAAAAACTTAAGACTCGTAACAATAATATTGTCAAGGAGATAATTATTTTTTTTCCTCTGCTGAATTAAATCATCGTTTTAGTTTGAATCGTAAGTTTTGTTAGCTGAAATCTCGCTAACGAACGCGTAATAATAATTAGTTTTGTGTTCACATCGCATTGTCAGATGCGCTGATTTAGTGGACTGTAATAAACTACACAATAATAATGTTTAATAATTACCTAAAGACGGAGCTTCGCTCGTGTCAGACATAGCACAGCTTCTCGCCTCAGACTTATCAGAATGTTTGTTATCCATTTGCGATTTAATAGAATGCGATCCACGTTTACCCGCATACTGTGATTTGATGAATCTGTGGGAAGTAATAGTTATTTTTATTATTTTGTTGTTAATACCTAGTAATATCATTATATTGGGTTTATATTATATAATCCAATCTAAGCATGTTTGATAAGTAACAAGCATTTCAATTATAATTGGTACCTATACGTTTATAAAAACAACAATTCACACTACTATATGTCAGTAAATGTATTTAGTTTTTTACCTGGGATGGCCCTTTATGTATGAACCTTTGTCGTCTTCACTTCTAGCATTTATATCTGGATAATCAAAATCGATTTGACTATGAGACATTACGTCTGATGATGCACTATAAAATTTTTACAAAAAAATAGTGATTAATTTCGATAAACAAAAAATTTACTTATTAATTAAACATTAATTGGCATAAAGGTATAAACAATAAAATTGTGGGGTGGTGTCTAGATTCAGTCCCGAATGTGCCCTAAATGTCAGCATCAGTCGGTGCCATTAGTTCTCAGATGGGTGGCCACCCGGGTTTTTAATGATAAATCACATACATGTATTCTAAAATCAACCATTTTCTCCTCTACAATATCTGATGACCATAAAAGTTGCCGGGCTCAAAATCAATAAAAAATTAAAATAACAATAAAAATACCCGTTATAGTTTCTCGTTTCACCCCTTTGACTGACTGACTCCAAATTATCGTCATCGACAGACTTGGCGATATCATCATCATCATCGTCGTCGTCATCGTCATCGTTCTCATCTTCACTATCTGTGTCTTTTTCGGTTTCTTGTATACGCTCCATTGACATGTATCGCTCGTTGAGCTTGCTATGCGATAGGCCCAATGAGTCTAATTTTTTCGGAGTAATCGCGGTTTGCGGTACCTGCAGTAAATGTATTGCAATATATACAATGTTACGCATGCTTCTTACGTCTTATTTACTTCTGTTATGATGATGAATTGGTTTCATTACTTACCGGTGTTATTAAATTGTCGAGACTTCTGGATCGACTAGTCTTCTCGAAGTATCTGTCATTTAAAGCAGATTGCCGTGAAAGACCGTTCTCTGCGCTATGATCTCGAGACACCGACCTCACTTTTTGCTAAAAAATGTAAATAAGAATCAAACCAAAGAAACAGATTGTCTAACAATATATATTCTTTATGATTCCGCATAACGAATGAAATACGTGTATCATACTCCTTTAACTATAATAATATTACTATAAGCATTATTTGTAAATCTCTTAGTCGCTGTCTATCAATAATTTAACGTCTGTATCACGAATAAAACGTAAGCGTATTATACACTCAACGCCTTGAGATACCGATGTTTAAGAATAATTATTAAATTCATTACATAATGACATTTAAGTATTATTAGACGTTTCTTTGGAACATCATTCATCTATTCATATAATACTTGTACACATTTAATGTATAGATGGCCAACGAAAAACTAGTACAAAAAATATTTTAAAATTTACGCATTTCTAGGACGGGCGTAATTAACCGTAATTAGACAACTTTTTTATTCAGTGCGTTAAGAGTGAATTGTATAACATCGTCTCTCGTCTTATAAAAGCAATAATATTATGTTTTATAATAAACGGTATTATCAAATAATATAATAACATTGAGCAATATCGAACCATTTTTACATCACATCATGTTAAACTACGATTAAATGTAGTAACACAAACTTTTTGACTCACCGGTTTCGCCATTGGCGGTTGGGGTGGCGGCACGGTTGGTCTGCGGTTCACGGACACGGGTTCCACCTGTTGGCATCGGAAAAACGATTATAGAACGCGTGCGAGAATTAGTGCGTGCGCGTGTACTGTACATTATTAATTTTTTAACGGTGTTTAAAATAATAAAATGAGTATAGAAAGAAAATTGGTATTGCATGCGAGGACCCGATGGGAATAAAACAATTTTGAGTAACACGGTAAACGATGTTGATGCGGATAGATATATTATAAACGGAACAGAAAGTTTATTCAAAAGCTGTTATCTTAAAAAATAATTAGGTTATCACGTAGACAACACGTGCGTGCATTTAAGCGGAAGGTATGAGAAACGCAACGATTGTACACGATACCTTCGAAACAGGCGTCATCGGCGACGACGGTTGTGGTGAGTGGGGCGGCTGTCTGCCCACCGGATATCCAGGCGGCGTTTCCACTTCAGATATGGAGTCGAACACGTAATCGAACCCGTTTCTCTGGTCGTTGTCTAGCGCCACAGTCCATCCGTTGCACTCGGCGATTCCCCTCTCAGCCAGAAGGGCGGAAGCTACCGTGTGACACCGCGTCCATGATTCGACACCGGCGGTCATCGTCTCGCCGTCGGGCATTGCGAATTCCAGTGCCGTGTTGAATCGCTTCCGGTTAGCCCGCCATTCCAGAAGACATGGAGCCGAAGATCGGGCCGGCGGTGTGCAAGTATGCCCTGAAAGCAGCTTTCTCTGGCACACGCTTTTGTAGCCATCGTAACCGTGATCAGAAACGTACCTGTAAAGAGATGAAAAAAAAATAATGCTTTTTTATCACAAAACACTTTTCCAACAGATCGCAATGATGTATATAGGTATAATGAATTGAAATTTTAAACGCGTTTCGAACGATTTTTGTATGACGGATTACGATTTCGTAATAGTATTTTTCTATTATTATTATTCGTATGGTGTGTGTTTAATTTACTTTAACAAGTATTTGTACAGTGGTCCAGTTGGAGGGAACGCCGACAAACAGCTGGCCATCAGTAGCCAGCATCTTTCATTATTTGCTTCGACGTCGTTGCGCCACGTTTGATTCACCAATTGACATAAAATTTCATCCCTCAGTCGTTCGTTGGCCAAACCCTAAGCAAAAATGCGGACATTGATTATAAATTTAATTTTTTTTTTTTATTAAAACTATACGTATATTGAGACAAATATCTAAGATATCTACCGTCATACGTTAATGATAATGACAAACGAGGATATTAACAAAATTGGAAAAACATGGACATGGTAGTGGACATGTATTCCGGTAGATAGTTCTGTACTCGGGTACTACCAAACTATTAGTTCTCGTTTTTCGGATGAGTGATCAACATTTGAAAACTGAGAATTTAAGCAGCATTTTAGCATACAAGGGTATGTTCCATAAGACATTTTCTAGTTTTTAACAATAATCTTCAAAATAAACATAAGTTAATTCTGAAATCAACCAACAGCTAATAGTAATAAACTAATAAATTAATAACAATAACGTGAAAACCTGGTTCGGATAAAATTATAAAAACTATATTTTTATGTTCCAGTTAAATGGGCAGTAATAAGACCAGTGATGTAACCATCAGTTAATTTCGAAAATATACACAGTATTTTGTTTATACATAACAATTAAATTCTTACCAAGAATTACGTGTTTTCTGTGGTTTTGTACATGTTTTTTTTTAAATTATTATCCAGTTTGGATTTTTTAACGTTTTTTCACGTTTTATTTGATATAATAAAAATAAACAATCCTGCATTTATAGGCAGGTAATAAATTTAACTTAAAAGCTGCTATTATGAGTTTGAAAATGCTATGAACATTTAATAATACGTTAATGTGCTACTAATACAGTAATACCTACAAGACTACAACAATAGGTTCTTATTAAATAAATAGCTATTAACGCTGTTCGCATCACTTGATGTGGTAATAACATTATAATTAGTTTTTAAGAGGACGTCACACTCGCATGTGTTGTCTCCTTCGTACAAGTGTGTAGCATAGCAAATTTTATACTCCGCAAATCACGTTTATCTCCGTTAGTTTAACAATTTGGAGGGAATTGACTTAATATAAAAAATAAAGGCAAGATTATTATCTATGGCATCTATCATTAGCTTTTTATTATATTTTAATTTTAAAGCGAGTTTTGAGTATTTTTAGATATACAAACAATTTACAATTTGAAAATATCCATATAACTCGTTTTAAAATTTAAATATAATAAAAAGCCCATGAGATGCCCTAAATAATTATCTTTAATTTTTATGATAAGTCAATTCACTCTAAATTTTAAACTAACGGAGATAAAAGTGATCTGCTGAGCGTAAAATTTTCTATGCTACGCACTTGTACTACGAAAACTACACATGTGGATGTCGCTTCCTCTTAAATGTACAGCATAAATAATGGGACAATGTCCGGTAGGTATAATGTTACGAATCATATTATGGGTTATAATGTTTTTACATCAATAAAAAACTGGTTAAACGTGTACGTTTATAAATATTATCATCTCTATTCTTTATCCGTTTTACGTTTTACACATAATAAAACAAATGTTTATTAAATAAACAAAATTAATGTACTTTGTGAATGATGTAGTCTGCAAGCGCCTGTTCTCTTTTGGGGGATAATGTCACGTCGTTCATGAATCTTAGTATTAATTTGAAAATCGCAATAGAATCCATGTAATCAGAATCTTTGCTTTTGTGGAGAAATGGAGTTTTTATGGGTTCCTTTTTCATTCCCCAAACATGTGACTGAAACATCAATTAATATATTTTAAATACGGTTCTCTGTCAACATAATATTAAATGATATGTATATTACTTTGAAATAAATATTTGTGAACTTCGAAAATGCATGTTGATCAATATCATTTGGTAGAGCGTATTGTTCTTGAATTTCAACGATTGGACCGACAACTTTAACCAACTGTCTTTTATTGTGTAGTGGCTGCCATTCTATAACCCAAAAATATTAGTAAACATTTTCAAGTGCTTATTATAAATCTTATTGTTAGAAGATTATATTTATTTACAATAGGACAAATAATTATCAGCAAATCATTTTATTTCTAAAACAATAAAGACCATTCATATAAAAGGAATTTATCTGAGGTCAAGCCAAAGGAAATTAATGTCGCCTACCATTATTTTAGATAAGATAAAACTAGTCGCAATACTATTTTACAGCAGGATAGAGAGGGTATAGTGAAGGTGGTGTAAGAGAAACTATTTTATTGTATGTGTATGGTGGTATAAATTGCGGTCCAAATTTACCT
This sequence comes from Diuraphis noxia, assembly GCF_037042655.1. Classification (NCBI taxonomy): domain Eukaryota; kingdom Metazoa; phylum Arthropoda; class Insecta; order Hemiptera; family Aphididae; genus Diuraphis; species Diuraphis noxia. The sequence continues at coordinate 84,822,419 of NW_028301712.1, forward strand.
TTTTACAAACTTTGCACACAGACTCTATAAAGTATTTTTAAATTAATTAAAATGGATTTAAGAAGAAAAATACTAGCATACACGTATTGAGAGAGGGAGAGAAAAAAACCACTCAGCTCAAAATGATAATTTATATTTCAAAGAAGTTGTATGATTATTATTCTAAGAGCGTATAAATGTTAAAAAAATATTAATATACATTAAATAATGATTAGATTGCAATGGATAAAAATTTAATTTTTTTATTCCGTTTTAATTTTTTAATGAATATGTACAACACAAATGGATGCTAATAGTTACAAATGTATGTTTTATCCACTAATAAGTATTACGATAAAATATTAATAATATATCATCTGAAGATAAATTAAAACTTAGAAAAGACTTGTTTTAAATATAAATTATAAACACTTTAAACCAATATTTTTATTGTAGTAGCTATTTAGTGATTTATTTATTCTGGGAAATTTAAGTCTAAATTAGATATTATATTATAGATCACAAAAACAAAAGAAGAAGAGAACAAAAAATGACTTATGAAATAAATAAACAAATTACCTAGATGAATAATAATATAATATACTTAAATTTAAATAATTATCGGGTTTGAAAATGCAGATTTTGGTTGAAAACTGTTTACCTTCGATTTTATTAAATATTGTGGCCAATTCCGCTGGAATATCTAACGCATTGAGACTTGATACAGCCTGTGGCCGAGCATTTCTTTCTTGTTCTTCCTTCTGGGCTTTGACTCTCGCCCTCTCTTTAGCCAAGTTAGCTTTTCGTTTCAGGTCCTCCTGTCCAATTAAACACAATCTTTGTTTAGCATAATTTATACCAACAGTTTATTAACTGTATTTGTACATGCCTTCAGTTGGTTGTATCGTTTTCGCTGCTGTATACCTCTAAAAGTGGCTTGTGCTTTAACCACACCTCGTTTTAAAGTCTCGTATCTCCTCCTCTGTATCCATCCACGCACTGTCGATTGCAACTTGATAGCACTCTGCTTTTTTGCGGTGTACCTGGTCCGGACGAGGAACCCTCGGACGTTCCGCTGGAGTGTGATAGCCGCCGTGTTCAAAATGGCAGCTCTTTCCCGTTCTAATTGCCGTTCTAAGCTTTCCCGTAGAAATACCCGACTCGTGCCTAACTGATATTCGTCGGAGTGTTTTTCCAATATTGTTTGACAGATTTCTCTAAGGAGTGTCCAAGGCAAGAAAATTTTTGATTTAATATTATGATTATACTGATAAGTTTTTTTTTACAGTCAATTAAATACTTATTTTAAATTAATAATTTTATGATTTTTATATACCTGTTTGGCGTGCCTTTCGGTGGCAGTTTTCGTTTTCGCACCAAAACGCGATATCTGTCCACGAATTCACTGAACTTCATGCGCACTGGATACCCCAGTTTACGGATCCGGATCGTTTCCAACATACCTGAATATCGTAGTTGTTCCAATACCGTGGGCATATCAAATTTCATCGATACCTTCTCACAGTTTGGTTTGATGCAACGCACAAACCACGGATGGCACCTAAACCACGGAATGGCAGTGTTTAGGACATAAATAGAAATTCAAATAAAAAACTTACCCAGATATGGACTCCAATAGCTGTTGTAATGAATCATGAAACCTGGCCGCCACAGTCGGTGTTCTTGGCTTCATGGTAACGAACCTGCCGTTGGCCTTGTTTAACGTTTTTGAAGCTTCAAAATTATTCCGTAAGGAGCTAAACATTTTACTCAGCATCTATAAACAACAGTGTGGACAGACATTATAAGACAACTTAAAGTCTATCACTGTACGGTTAACACGAATACTCACGGGCAAAGAACTCGATATCAATAGTTGCACGACATCGGGCCTTAACGTGTCGCGATTCTTGTCTAGAAACCCGTCGACGTTGTACCACACTGGTCCAGCATAATGCCGAACACCAAATTCTGGACCATTTAATCTAGGCCTAGAGTATAATTCGTTCAATGCGTGGTTATAATGGCACTTTTCTAAAAACGATACATCGGTAGCACGTGGGAAATTAGACTCGTCGTCTAGAAGGTGTAATATTCCGACAGGCTTTTTCGATAGCAACTGAATTACTGGCAAATTGTCCTAAAAATAGATGATCAATTAAATATAAGATTTAAAAAAAATAATTATAATAATAATGTGTAACAGTTTATGTATTTTGTTTACATTGTATGCAATGTTTTGCCATTGGATTTTTTCTTTGGCGTACTCCTGTTGCTCTAATTTGAATATGTGTTTATTGAAGTACACTTGTAAATTTTCGTTGGCATAGTTAATACATAATTGTTCGAAACTGTTTTCCTGAAATCAAACAACATTTTAATAAGTTAATCTTGTTCGGAAAATACGTTAATTTGATGTTACCTTGAAATCTTCAAAACCAAATATATCTAAAATCGATATGGCTGTTGTCTTTTTAGTTCCCTTGTACACAATATGATTAATCCTTGCCACGAGCCACGTAAATAATGAGCTGTATAAGGCTTTGGCAAATGCATCTCTAGCGTCCAATGCTTGATCAATATTTAGTGCTGTCAACAAACGTTCATTTCGAGCTTCCTGCGTAAAACATAAAATAAATAATAAACACAATTGATCGATGAAAATTAATAATAATAATATCGATAATAATTGAACACATACAGTGGTTTTGGTCGTTAATGCTTCTTTGATACCATCCACATCCAATCGGAGTAAATGCCCTGTCCATCTGATTTCTGCATCAGAACCAATTTCAACGCCTTCTTGTCCATGTTTTAGTTGTTTACGATGAAAATAAACATTTCCCAGGTGTAGAACTATACAACAAATTTCAATAAATATTAATTTCATCAATGATTAATGTGCAAATATTGATACGAGTGTGCATATTCTGAATATATGTAGGTATATGCATTATTCAATATGTGTAACGTCTGCGTGACTTGTTTTTTGGATTGAGTACCTACCCCAAATAATTGATTTTATTATAATTTAACACGGATCCTATACATTTTAAATTCTGGGCAGAAAGAGGAAGCTACCTACTACAGATTTTATAAGGCGCGTGCTATTTGTATCTGTATGCTTTTAGAAACACTGCTTTGGGGTCAAAAAAAAACCTCAATGTTTTACACAGCACTTCTACATAAAAAAAAAACCAAAAGTAAGGGTTTATTTTTTTTTTAAGTTATTGAGCCGATTACTTAACTTCTGTATTTGTATATTTTTAGGATATTTATATATATAAAAAAAACAATCAACAAGCAATAGAACTGAATACAAACATCATATAATATTTAAAAATATATAAAAGTACTACTGTATTATTTGATATTTTACCTGAAGCCAGTATTCGAAAAATTGTGTCTTGTTCTTCCGATGTGAATCCAAGGACTTGCATAGCAGACATGAGTGATTGAAAATCTTCTCCATCGTATTTTCCGTCAATTTCACAATTTCCGCCTTGATTTAAATAAAAATATTTGTCAGCCGATAACAAACCATATTTAAGTTTCTCCTCGTCAGCGAGACCCGCCAATAGTTCGTAAAACACATGATAATTTCGTTCTTCTGGAGCTTGTGTTACTATTCGTGATTTTTCTAGTAAATATTCTGTAACTTTGGCGCCCAATATCACTCCTCTGAAATTTCAATATTTTTTATTAATTAAACAATAATAGTTGAGCTTAATTTCTATAAAATTTAATATTTAAATGATCTATGATTGCGTACAAATTCGTATGTTACATTGCTAAATTTATAAACATTTGCGAGTAGAATATTGTATATCACTGCTATAAGTATGAATACTAGGTATAAATGAATCACAATCCTGTGCAAAATTGAGGAACTTGATATTGAAATATTCATAAAAACAGAATTAATTAATATTATTGCTTAGTATTTTTTATTTGACATTTTATTATAGAAAATCAAAAACAAATAATTTCATCAGAACGTGGTGAAGACTTAATTATTGCCAACACAAAGAAATATCGATTTAGACGTCAACGGAAAGATGCGTTAAATCATATATCTATATAAATTACTGTTTGATATAACACACAAATAAAATTACCTAACTATAGTTACTACTGCTGATTTTATAATTCAAATAAAGGTCATTTCAAACGGACTTTCCTCCACCGATACAACAACTTGAAAACTTTCCATACATTTTGTCCAATGTTGTATCATTTTTTTGAAACAAAAAAAAATATCGTTTATTTGATAGGCCGACCGTAAGCGTGTTTCACACAATATTTAAAGTAACGCAATAATTGGTATTATAATTATTAATGTATTTAAAACTATTACTTACTGTTTGAAATGGACTTCTAAAAACTTTCCAAACCGGGACGAATTGTCATTACGTACCGTTTTGGCGTTACCAAAACTTTCCAGTAATGGAGACGCTTCTAAAATTTGTTCGGTGATGAGATTGGATGGCGATTTATTAACAGCTGCTAAATACTGCATAATAAGTTTGGTGGATTCTGTTTTACCAGAACCAGATTCGCCAGATATTACGACGACTTGATTTCCTCTAGGAAGCATTCCGTAAGCAGCGGAACCAACTGCAAATAAATGACTGAAAGAAAAACCGATTTAATGCATATTTTATTCATTATAATTAGAATCATTTTTTATTTCTAAAGAAATAATTCACATCAATTATGAGTGCACTCACGGTGGTAATGTTCCTAAAATTTGACCCTCATATTTTTTCACCATGTCTAACCCATACATATCGTACATTTTGTAAGGGTTCACTGCTACTAATATGCTTCCAGTATACGTCTAAAAAACAACGATAATTTAATATAATATACCTCAGATTCATCGTTACAAAAAAATGTTGTAAATTTTATTTTTTGACAAACGTACGCTGCTCAAGAACGCTGTAATGAGTTTAGATATACTTACATATATAAGTTCTTTGTCATACCGAATTTTCAAATTCCATAATAACGAAGCTTCGTTCAAGTCCCTAAAAACACATTTACACATAAAAATTCAAGTCAATTTATTTTGTTATATTTAAAAACATTGCTTACGTAAGTTGTATCATATCTTCAATACCATTTTGACCAAGATCTTGTCGCCGGTTAACACCGTTAGCACTTGTAAGTGAGAAAATTTGTGTCTGTTGAGTTTTAAAACATTATATAATACTACCTCAACCAAAAATATTTAAGTAAGGACTTACTTTCCCGGCAATAACAGCCTGCACAGTGAGTACTTGCGCAGGCTTGTGGTACTCCAAAACTTCTCCTGGTAAGACATGCCCAACACCTGGGTCAAACCACACAAGCTCACCCTAAAACAAAATAATAAAATATTATGTAACAAGAACTTTTTTTCTCCGTTTATGACAACATATTATATACGCGCGTATGTTCTGTGTGATTATTATTATTACCATCAATTTTAGTAATGGCATCTATACCATAGATAGATTTTTATCTACCATTACTTATACATTTAAATATAACATGTGGCATATTGCATTTTGAAATAATAGGTCATCTCTATTTATTTGATTTATAAATGCAATAAAACACATTCATAACATAAAATTAAACATTTAATACATTCGTTGTCGAGGCCAATACGAAATTATTTTTATTTTTTTAAGTTTCATCACATAATATGTACTTAAATTCGCATGCATACTGTGTAAAATAATGTCAACAATAAAATAGTATTTTTCAGTTTAGATAAAATATAAAAATAAATAACCCATAATTATTGCACTGAAGTTTTTAATACAATTATTGTTAGGACTGTTTATAATGTAAATGGATAAAAATTCGGAATACCCGATGCCAATATATCCTATAATGTTTATATAAATGAAATATTATTTACTTTATAGTATAAATCGATTACAAGTAATACAATCATTAAAACGGCTGCAATAAATATCAAAACAAATTGAGCCATATAATGTAATAACAGATGGACTTAGACCCAAGACAAATAATAATTCTAAATAAATAATGGTTGTATCAACGATTTCATTCCGGATATACGAGACAGTAGCTGGGAACAACAAACTCCAGGCAAAAAAAAATACAATAATAATAATAATAATAAGAAATATTGTGGAAGTTATACAAACATGCTCAGGAATTATGGGATGTATAATTTTTACTGTTATTAGGTGAATGCGTAAAATGTCTTCGGCAATAAAAATGTTTAAAAACAATTATGAATTATAATTATCAATTATAAATGACAAGTAGCTTGGAAATTTCCAAAAAGGATGCCAATAAAAGATGTTAATTTTTTGCACTACCTATTGTAAGACATTTTCCACCATACAGCAGATAGTGTTTAGTGTTTGTATTCCTTCAGTTGTAGGTAGGTACCAGGTACCTGTATAACAGCTTCTACTTTCTAAAACAATATTAGGAAAGTGGAAACTATAAAGTATGAATACACTCGTCACAATTCCAATAACATTTTTCATGGAAGCACATATTGATTTAACTTAATATGAACTATCGTTGAATGTTTTCTATTAATTATTTTGTACATCGATTGAATATTGTAAACAAGTCCATTATAATATTCAATCGAACAAAATACGAGTAAGCAAATATTATAAATGTGAACGCGTGGTTAAGTTGTGAATTTGATATTAAAATATATAAAATGAAACACTTAAGTCAATTCATTTTTAATTGTCGAAGTCGATGTTTCAGTTTCTATTTAATTGAATAAGATATCTACAAATGGAATATGTTATACAAACAACTAAAAATGTGTGACCCAATAAATTAAAAATTGACTGCAGACTTGTATTTCCTAACGACTCGGCTCTCTGTAGAAAATAAACGCTCTGTCTTGTTAAAGTACATAATGATCAGTGTGTGTATTTTTATTTGTATAAATTATTAATAAATTAGGTTATAATGAGTTTAATTACTCATCGCATTCTCGAAATGTCTATGAATAACGACTTGATGTAAATAATAACATGTTATGATAGCATTATAGCAATACATGTTATATTCGTATATTGTATATTCATTGCTCATTATGCTATGTATACTAATGAAAGTATACAAAATCTACGCAATAAAATATTTGAAGCGTTTAATATTTCTTTAGAAACGGCCTAATTAATATTTTGTTTTATATAAAACATAAAAATAGAAAGATTTAAAACTAATACAATAAATACGAGATAATAAGAATATTGTTAATATTACACGTTTTATCGTAAAATTGTAGACAACAATTTTATATTTCTATGAAATATTAAAATAGTCAACAAAAGTAATCAAAGGAAAATGTTCAACAAAAGATACTTATTACCTAGTTAATGCTTTTATGTGTAGACATTAAATATATATGTTGCACATAAACTTTTCATTTCTTTAAGATATACAATATATAGGTGTCTTACGAGAAGTATGAAAATTTAAAGAGGCGGAACAATGTTAATTTTATTAGCCTGTCATTTTTAAATCAGGAAACTCTGGAGAGACATTTCGTATAAAGAATCACAACGAAAATTAAATTTGGTTTTTAAATTACTTAAGAAAAGACTTTAAATAGGTATTTGTTGTTAAGTAATGTGACTAATGTTAAGTGCTCTACCCTTACTGTGTAAGTGATGAAAAATATTAATTTTGTTCTCATTTTTCAGTTGTTAACAATTAAAATGTATATTGAAAATTAATCACATCATAGGGTTGTAAATTATCGGGAGCATAACTAGCGGTTAATTCTAGGAATTGCTCGGGAATCGTCAAAAATATCGAAACATTTGTGAAAAGCCATTACCATTGATTAATTATTAGGTAGGCATATTAAAATGAAGGCCTATTTCAATTAAATATTCAAATGTTTTTTTATGAATAAGATATATATATATAGTTAAGCTATAGTTGGAAAACAAATTTAATTTTAATCTATGAAAAATAAATTTATTAAAATTAGCAACCGCCTCCCTATACATAAGTTAACGACTTCCTATACCACGCACTTTAGTAATGACGGTGTTTTGTTTGTGTTAAATTTTAATTTAATAATAAATCATTGCATACGAAAAACAATTCTTCACGTAAATGCGCGGTCTGTTAGTCTACCTATGACTTTATTTTATGAAAGTTAGATATACATTATAAGTCTTATAAATTCTTCGAATGCGCATCAAAAAGCATTATTGTAGGTTTGAGTTCAACGTTATTCTAATAACAACATTAATAACTTTTAAGGGACATTGTATTATATTTTTAAGCTTTTGGTCAATCGAAAATGTTAGCTTAAAAGATTTACTTTTTGATAACCAAGGTTACCCAACACTATAATTTTAATTACACTACAACTTCAAAAATTTTAATTTTTAAGAATTGTATTTTGTTTATCCAAATATTTTAAAAAGTTGATGATTAGAGTAATTTTTCTACCAGAAAAAGTATATATTTGGAGACAATTTTCAGACATTTTTATTCTATTAATATTACAGCAAACATCCGTATGATTTAACTTATCTTAACCTATACAAAAAAAAATAACTTTTACAATGGAATATCAATTTTTTTTTCTTCAAATTGATCAAAATTTAAAATAAGTATAACTATTCAAAATGAATCGCTATTTAACCTTAATATATATCCTAATTCTTATATTACGTTTTGATATAATGAAGTGCAAATGTCGATTTGTATACAAATGACCCATTTATAGAAGTCATGCACTGCAGTCGAAGGTACATGAATATATTTAGTTTGAAACATGTATTTCATCAAAAAAATATGTTTTTAAATGTTTTCATAAAATATTCCAGTTTTAAATTTAGTTTTCGGAAGTTATAATTCATTTAAACCGAGACTAATTAAATAGTAAATTATTTGTTTATTTGTTGAATATTTATACGTCCGACCGAGCGCAATGTTTAATTTACAAACTCATCATGAATTAAATTGTGTAAATATCATAAGAAGGAAAGATAAATTGGCTTATTTATTTATATCCTCGAGAGAAATTCATAGTTTCTTGTTTGCGTATGCGAATCATAGGAATATTAGGAATTAATTTTTATTTTAAGCCTATTATGACATTTGATCAAAAGAACATTATTAGCTTATTAAAATTTAATTAAAAAAAAAAAATATGCATTTAATTACCTACAAAAAATAAATAATTATTTAAGATTTTAAAAGTCAAATTGTCAATAATTTAGTTTATTTGTAGTATGTAGTGTACCCCACGCCACTTTATACGCGCGCGCGTGTCAGTGTGTGTGTGAGTGCAAGTGTGTAAGCTTGTAAATACATAAGTTGTTATGCAGTCGGTTTGAATTGTTTGTATTTCTACTCTGTTAATGTTGTAATCTAAAATGTACATTTGCGCTTTTTGTTGCCAAATAGGATCATATATTGTATGTTTGTGAAAAATGGATGCTTATAGAAAAATTGATGGCACATTTGAAATACTATAGTAATAAAAAAGGTTCAATAATTCATCTTATTATATGCATGGATATATAATGTTGTTTAATAAAAAAATGTTAACAGATATGATAAATTAATGTTTTAAATTCCATGAAACTAAAACTCTGTTAAAGTGATCAAATAGCACCACGAAAATAATATAAATTAACTGTATGTAATACATAATCTATGAAAATAAAATGAATGTTAAACTATTATATTTTACGTTGTGTTGCGATTATATGAACCAAAGTCGTTGAAAACTATAGGAATATACGACAAATCAATTACATTAAAAATATATTATTGTCATTCAAATTGATTATAATATTATGCGTATCACACATATTATATTAAACACAAAAACAACAAGAGTTACGAGAAGGTATTCAATTTACAGTTTGTTGTATACTTGTATACAGAATTTCCCGCTAGGATTTACCCATTGCGATATCTCCTGAGATAATAAATCTGGTTTTTTTTTTATTAGACTCCCATAAACAAAGGCTATATTTATTTAATTTTTAATTTTTAGTAAGAAAGATTAAAAATTATTTTTAAGTTTTGAAAAAAATAAAGATACCTATTTTATAGGGTTTATATAGCTGAAAATGCTGACCTTTCAATATTTTTTCATTAATCTCAAGATTTTTAATAATTTTTTTAATTTACGGATAAAACGGTGAAAACTGGTTTTTATTCGGTCGGCGAGTCTCCCTCTACAGCTAATGGGTACACCCTGTATAAGATAAAATTGATAATAATATATTATATTTAAAAAAAAACATTTATTTAAAAATCCTAAAATAAAAATGTATTGGTCAGCTAACTTTTGTACGATGAAATAAATAATATGCCATTGATAAGGGAAATTCAAAGAATGTATGAATGATGAGTATTTTTCTCTATATAAATGGATTTGGTATTAAACTCAAAGAGAACAAATTTGATAATGTAGAAATAATCGGATCAAATCGTCTTTTATAAAAATATACAATATATGTGCGGTGAAAAAACAATATAATATTTTAAAATAATATGAACAGTTATATAGGTAGTATGATTACTATATTTACTATTATATAATATAGTGTGTTTGAACTTTTGAAGTAGGTACTTTAAAGTAAGTAAGTTTACAATATACATATACATCCTTCATAGTATTTTGTTATAGTAGATTTACTTTTTCTCATTCAAATCCACAGCTCGATGTTCTGAAACGATACATTCGTTTCGTATCTCTCTACGAAACATAATAATACATTAAATTTGAGGTATATTACCATACAATCGTTTGTAGTGACTTTGTCCATTTATAGGATTAACAAAAACCGATTAAAAAAAAAAAAAGATAATAATAATAAAAAAAAAAATCGAACAAACGAATAGTACGAAATAATAGCGGTTTAACTATCATTTTCCAAGGGGAATCGCAAAGACGATCGACCGCGTCCCAGCGGCCGGTTTTTTTTTCGTGCGTCTCCCGAGGGACAAACACGACGGCCGATCATGGACCTTCGCGTCGCGAGAAACGTTATAATTTTAGTATCGCGCTGATCGTAAATCGAAAACGAATAGGGGAAAAAAATATCGACGGCTTGTGTCTATAGGGATAATACAACGGTTCGGCGCCAGTGGTACAGCGAATGACGAACCCGACCTAACGAAGGTACACCCACTTTTTGTTTTCTCTTTTCGTTAATGATTGTTTCAACATACATCACACAACATTTTCCAATATATATATTTTATACGCTACGAGTAAAATTGCAGTAGTTAATAAAATATACTGATTCAGACGATAAACGTGTATTGGCGTATTGCATATAACATAGTATGGAAATGGTTTGTTCAACTTATTTTCAGTGGTAGGCACGATGTGAAAAATGTTTATGACGCTAACTAAATACATGATACCATTAATCTAATAATAATATAATATTGTAATTAAAAAATCAGTCGCGCATAATGCATACTAATGTAATAAATTCAAAACAAGCAGATATGTGTATTTTTATATTTTATTGTGATAAATATAGGTGACTATATATTCTGGTATTATACGTTGCAGGTACATATTATTATAATCGATTTCATTAAAACAGAATTAACTAAATATATCAAAAATCGTGCATGAGATCATATATTATAAATTTCAAAACAGTATACGCACTGATATTCTATAAATTTATGTTACACTTTACTTCATTTAAAACGAAGAGCATTTATTAACACTGTACATTTTTTATAAATTTAAAACGATCATAACATAGGTAATTACTTCGAAATGTTAACATCTAAAAAGTTGTACGTGAGATATCGTATCGTAAAACATTGTCTTTATATTTCTATGTGAATTTAATTTTTTTTCGAAGTAGATGAGTTTCTTCTAAAGGGATAAATTATTTTTATTTCGTTGTTATTTTTATAAACTATAGAGGTACTCAGAAAAATAATAACCTTAATTTAAATTTTTAGCCTGTGCACTGCATTCAATTTATTTTTCTGCTGAGTTTCATCAACAATTTCAGTCCTCGCATGTCATATAAGGGCAGTCCTGAGAGTTACGACCACCTGCAGAGGTTAGGTTAGGACGGTTAGATGCATAACCTGCAGAGGTGCATAACCATGTTATAATACTAAAACTGTAATAATTATTATAATGCCACGCATAATATTATAATAGATTGTTATAGGTACTAACCTCGCGGTACGGAACGGTTTCAAACGTTTCGGTCGCACCGCGGTCAGTGGCGATGGCGGCCGCGTAATCGCTGTCGGCTTGTCTGATTATCACGCACGGCGATGGGTGTTGCAGGGGTTGCAGTGGTGTAACGTCTTCACCGCAGTAATCGCGACCGTCACTGCCGTCGTTAAAAAAAATTATCTCGTTGTCGATTATGGCGGCACTGGTGTCAATACCGCAGCAACCGCAACCGTGAACGCGGTCCACCGATCCCCACGGCGGACGAGGGGGACGGGTCGGGGAATCCGGCAGAGTGTCGCGACCGCCGGCGACCGCGGTCAACCGGTACTTGACCCGGCGGTTGTCGGCCGTCAGACGGTCGAACTGTCGAACGCATTTCTGCAGAAAGCTTTTGGCCGCCACGCACGGTTCCGGTGGATCGCTTTCCGCCCAAAAATGGTCCGACAGCTCCCACTGGCTGATCGCGTTCCGTTTCATCGGCCCTCGTTCATCGCACCCCCATCGTGACCGGACATCGGAAGTCGTCGACTGACTATTATTGTTTACGCCGATCTCTCGTTCTCTATATTCGTAGTGTCATAATATTTCATTCTGTATCTCCTCGTACTATGCAGACATCTACTTAAATTACGTGCACGGTTTTGCGTAGAACTCGAATACCGGAACTGCGCCGAGACGCTTTGTTATGATCGCGTAGGTAGGTATAATATTATTATTTATTATATATAGTGGCGTCGTTCTGACTAGAAAGAAATTCCGTTCAGGTCGCCACCGGCGCGAGATATACATAACAATACTTTGATGTTATATTTTTGTTATTAATATATTATATACACTCGTGGAGCACATTCGGTGTTGTAAAAACGTTTTAAAACCAAATCAAACGACCGTGACGCGACACGGTAGCCGTTATATATTATTATACGCGTTTCCTTCCAGTTTATCTGTCATAATATATATATATATATATCATAGATGTAGCTGCTGTTATCTGTGCTGAGTGGTTTCGCTTTCACTTTGGCCAGTTAACAAATTGCGAAAATCTTTACCCCGAAAGGTTTCTTCCTCCCGGTACACCCGATTATCGTTATGTGGCAAAACATTCGAGTTCCAATACGAACGACACTCGTCGAAATTGTTGCGAAAAGTATAGTACTCTGATGTGGCTTACACAGTAAGTTTATCTACGAAAGTATAAATAACATCATTTTGAATAATACCAATAATATATTATGACTATGTAGTTTAGTGAGTGTAGAAAACGGCGGCGATGATACTGTTTCAGAAATATTTTATACGATTCAAATAAAATTTTAAACTGTTTAAACAATATTATAAAATTATAAAATTAATAAGCTGGTATGTTTTTCTTGTGAACAAAAAACACACACAGTTATTTCAAAAAAATACGATAAGTAGGTCAAAATGTGATTTCATAATGAAAATCAATTTTATTAATATTATAACGTTCAGTTAAAATGTCATTTCTTGTACTCAACAATGGTTAAAAAAGAAATACGTTCTATATATCTATACATAGATTGAAAGTCGTAACCACTCGTGGAATTTGAGTTGAAGTGTTCATTATTAAATTTATATTTATTGAGCATATTTTATATTTTCGAGTGGCTATATTCAAGATATATGTATGTATAGAAAATAAGTCTAATTTATTAACCGTCAATAACAAAAACGGGGTTTTCCACGACTATGTATGTGTTTGAGTGATATTTCATTTTAACAAATAACATACAAACGTTGATTCGAACATACAAATATAGTGATAACTGATAACTAAAGCAGTGAAGAATTATTTGATAACACAATTAGAATTGCATTTGAAATTTTCAAATAAAATAGAGGGAATGAAAGATATTTCCGTAACATTGAACTTTTTAATATGAATAAATATGTAATATGGTTATCTCGGTTATCTTTATTGAAAATACAATTTATCAATTAACCGGCCTGTTTCCCTAGACTCGAATATAGTACATATCGTTTATTATGAATTTATGACGTATAGCAGATAGTTAATTTCGATGTAATTTTTATAATGTAATATAACGGAGGAAATTATTATATAATGTTACAAAATCGATACATAATATATTATTATATCGTACGACTTAGACACTCCTTCTATATTATAGCGGTGAGTACATGTGTCCTGCAGCGTATCCGACAGACCGTTAAAGTAATGATAATATTAAAATAACAGCACGCACCAATATAATACAATATTATGGAAAGACGACGAGAACATTAACCAGATGAATCGAATGGTATTACAATATTAATTATTATTGTGCATAGGTATCACGTGTCACAATGATATTATTATAATAATTAAATTATCTACGTCGCAAACGAGAGCCGTCTGCGCGCCTGACCACCTCGTCGGTCGTCGTCGCCGCCGTGTGCAGAGGAATCGGAAAAACGCGAAACGTGAATCGATCGTTTCGACAAATATTATTATTCAACATAAATATTACCATAATTTGTAATAAGTTGAAAGTTTGAAACCATATCGGTTTGCCAGACTCTACTACGACTGTCGTTCTAGGACCCAGGGTTGATAATAGGTATTATTACTAATTGATGTTATATGCGCCTACCGATATTCCGTTTATAAAAACAATACGTCTCGTTGTCACGATTCAATTATTTCAAACGTTATCGACCGACGCGCGTCAAAGTCGAGTTCGGAACATCTATCGTAGGTTAGATATTAATAATAATAATAATATGCACAGGTACATTATTTTGAAGTGATCGAATAACGTGATTACGCGCTAGCGTGTTTCGAGTACCGTACTGGAAAACCTCGATTTTACCTAAATAATTTAATTACGTTATAGTTGTACGGAATAATATTATGATGATGATAGTGATATAGATGCGCACAACTCGACGGCGGCGAATGCACTAGATCGTCGTTACCGAGCTCGGTTGTTACAATATTAATATTGTTGTAACCGTATTATAACCGATGATGATGCCGTCATCGTTTCGATCCTCGTCACATGTAGGTACAATATTATTTCCGGAACAACTACAAACGCGCACTAAAAACGAAGCGACTCGCCGCCGCTACCCCGGGGGAGTAGGTAGTTAAATAATATTAGTAGGTATACGTATGTCGGAGAAGGCGTGCCGAACAATGTTTAAAAATTATTATTTTTTTTTCAAGATTTTATCGCTTAAAACCGTAGTATTTTTTCGGTCGATGTTTAAAATAATATAACACAAAAACGTCACATATTTTCACAAGTCCGACACGCGTGGAGGTATATTTCTATATATTTTAATGTTATGTACCTATACTAACTGTATTACGTATACTATCGAAACGCGGACCGCAAACTCGTACGTGCGCACGTACGTGTGGTTTTCGGACAACTATATAATAATACACCATTATGCGCGTATATACGGTAAAGTACATCGAACCGTGTAATAATTGTTATCATTATCAAACAACGGGCACACACACACACCAATGTGCGCCCGATGGGTCGGCAGACGGTTGTACGCTTGATATTATGTACCTATATGTATAATGATGGTGCAGTAGGTACGTACATTGTAATATATAATATGGATATAATAATAATATGTGTATTATGAACATGCGTGTGTACGTGGGTGCACACCTGTTAATGAACGCGATTCTTCAGTATGAACAACCACACCAACGGGAAATCGTCCAAGGGTCTTTGGGCGGAATGGCATAGTGGTGGGGAGAGGAGGGAGAGGGGATGACGAACCCGCATGTCGCTGATGTGGCGGTGGCGGCGGCGGCAGTCAAGGTACGCTGAGCGTGAACGATTAAAAAAATAAAAAACCACTAACATTACAATTAATGTTTTAAAATTCAATATCGTCCAAATACATTACAATATTATGTGTAAAGCAATATTGTAGTAATAATAGGTGACAATTTACTATAAACAAGTCAAAAAGCATAATATTTGTAATGTAGGCCAGTGAATCAAATGTGCTGAGGCAGCTAAATTGTAAACTAGATATATGGCAAAATAGAAATAAGAGACGAGGAGAGTCGTAGTACGCGAGTACTACGACATTCGTTGGATTGTTTCGATCTGTTTGTGTGTATGATTTTAAAAGTGTTTGTTTTAAAAAGTATTTAATAAAGGGTTTTTAAACTCGTTGGATTGATTATTTATATTTGGTGTCACCTTGTACATTTGAGTCTGATCTGAAACCGATTAATTCATGGTTCTTTAGTCAGATAATTAGAATTAGAAGTATACAACTAAAAAGTGCGTATATGACACAATTCTGCACATAACGAGCTGTCGTACTGTGCGAATTGCTCTAAATAATTACAGTTGTCATATCGATCTCATCGTCGAAACGACATAATAATATAATATAATATACATTTAGTGTAATAAAACCCATCATGAGCCACACGAGATTAGCATTCGTCATTCGAATAAATCCAACAAATTTGGTAGAGGGCTATAATTAGAGATTATTAAAAACTATTTTTAAAGTTAAATACAAATATTAATTTCGAAGCTAGGCGATTTTCAATTTGAGTGATACCTTGATACTATATATTTGTAGTTCAGCGCAAACGTTTAAGCGTAAAAAAAAAATTTACATCTCTTCTATTGCACTGCAACTGTGAAAAAATTGCTGTAAAATTAAAAACTGTAGAGCGTCTAAAATAAATAACCAACAAACTTTGGAAGGTGTTTAACATTTCTAATAAAGCGATAAACGTTGTTGATTCTCTAAAAAAGTTAAAAACACTCTCGCGTGACTGCTAAAAAAAATGTTAACGTCTAAATTAAAGACCAAAGAATTTTGAAAATTGCAATGATTAATAGTTATATTGCCATATAAACAAGAGTCATTAAAATAATAATATCTTAAAGGGTAGCATATTAAAAATCAACTACGAAAATAACTTAGCGACAATTAAAATATGTCTACGCAAAAATGCAATTATAATTATTAATGCTTGAAACACGTTTAATTTATAATATTATTATATATGTCATTTACTTCTAGTGACGAATACAATCCATTTTGAAAGTTACACCTTTGGACATTGGTACACACATTTAATATAAATGGGAGCCGGGAGCTGAAATTTTGTAAATCAAATATACATTGCAACATATTATACTATAATTTAGCCAAATTCTGTACATACCTATATACATATCTATATAAACATTAAATTATAAACATGATATATAACCTCATACAGGATAACGCGACCTACACACGATTACAATATTATGAGTTCACAATGTTTGAGTAATGTCTGCCTTCTGCGAGGAGAACCGTGTAGAATATTATGAATTATAATAAACATAGATAATATTAAATGTCACGACCCCGCGTGCATTTTTTTCATTAAACTGTTATTAATTGCATCTGCAGCGGGCTTAATATTTTAGCTGCACCTATACCTATATTTAAACGTGTTTACTGAGATGATTTACATATATTTACTTTTATCCATTCCTTAAATGTTTATAATATACATATATACAGTTACAAATACAACATATATATATATATAACTATTTTAATTATGAAATGACTATAATGTATATATATATATATATAATATTCAAAAACTGATTTAATGGGACTGCTAAATCTCGATTGTGTTGATATTTTCAGAAAATACCAAGCATAAATAATTCAACTAATCTTTCTACACCACGGTTTCTCAAAGGTATATACAAGTAGGTACTTACCTACCTGATGAATAATAATATATTATTATGATGTACGTGTTCTAGTTAAAACGTTTTGATACTTCTACGTTTAACTTTCATATGGGAAGTCCAAAACATTTATTTTTTTAATAATTATTAAAAACATTTTAATATTATATGCATGATATGGTAGACTGCAGTAGTACACTGCACGTTATATAGTAAGTATCAGATGGCGGCTATATAGATTAATAACGACGTAGAAAATAAATACGTTAATTTTAGATTGAGTTTTATATGCGAATAGCACAAAATACTTTTAATTAGTTCATACGAGTAATTCAATACTTATATTTTGGAAATCAGATAATAGTAAATAAAAATAACAATAAAATATATTGTTACCATTAATGTTATACAATAATTGTTTAGAATGTTAAGATATTGTATTATGTAGATGGCGTAAATAATAGTGCTTATAATTATAAGTAATAATAATTAACAATGCACATCGCATATCCATAATTTTATTATATTTCGTATATTTTGTTTTAGTATATATTTTACCATAGGTATTATAATATATTTACATCTGTTCTCATTTTACTTAAATACTATTACAAAATACTTAAGAGGACGTGATACCCGCCTGTGTTGTCTCCATCTTATAGGTACAAGTATGTTACATACCAAATTTTACGTTCAGCAGAACACGTGTAGCTCTGTTAGTTTAAAATCTAGAGTGAATTGACATCTAATACAATTTTAAGGTAAGATTATTATCTAGACAACTTCGTAGGCTTTTTTATCATATTATAATTTTGAAGCTAGTTATGAGTTTTATAAAATTGTAAACAGTATATACATCATAAGATATCTCTTAAGTATGCATAATGCTCGACATTAGATGAGACAATAACACAAAACCATGATGCATCGTCTAAAAAAGTTAAAGCGCTAACAATCGAACATTTGCTATACTTTGACTTTATCATGAGATAGTTAATTAGAAATCGTAATTTATATTTTAATAACATTACCAGTTTGTAATCGATCATATCTAATCAATCAGTATACCAAATTTGAGGAATCTACAAAACCTTTGATCGGACCTCAGTTCCTCACAATAAGTTTTCCCATCAATTTCATTAAAGCGTATTATTACAGTGTTCCACTGTATACCTACTATGAGATATAACGGACATTATCTCTTGCATAATGATCTTTACTTATCGACTGTTGACAAACTTACTAAAATATGGCACATAACAAAAAAATACTTGCCAAATTAATCATCCATCCAAACCTTCCGATCCGAAACTTATGCTCCTCAACAATATACCTATATCAATATTAATCGCTGTCTAAGACTTGTTGATTTAGAAAAACTACTTATCAAAGGTACATTTTAAGAATGCTGTATAGCAGTTTAATGTTTAGAAAACGAGTTATCGTCTATAAATCTCTCGTCTCTCTCCCCAAGTAAGCGTCGTCAAATAGAATAGCATTCGTTGTAGAATCTCTGTTATAGTTATAAATAAAATAATATTGGTAGTTTTATATAAACGACCTATATTATGATATCAATTTCATGAGGCAAACTTTAATATAATATATAATAATTATATACACGTTGGTAAAACAATGAATATTGAAAGTCATTATCCAATAATGCGTATACCAACATCCTACATAGAAAGATGGTATTTAAAAAAATTAGAACAGTTAAGAATACAGAAATGAATTCAATGGATAATGACGTTATCAAGAATAATTTATTTGCAAAATATTACAAATGTTTTAAATGCTTATTATACATTATAGATTTAAGTATTAATCGTCTCAAATAATAAATAACTGATGGAATACTGAAACTAAATCGTTGTATAATTATATAGGTAGTAAATTCTCTTTATTTCTCAGTATATTTCCATTATATAACAAAGACAATACTCCGAAGAAACAGTCGTGATTAAGGCTAAATAGTAACTCAAATTATTGCTGTCAATGGCTAATAACTCGGAATTAAATTTATATTTGGCGAATAAAAGACAATACTATACTGCCACTAAACAAATGAAAAATAAAATAATGCACAAATTAAGTTTTCGAAGAAAATACATAGTTAATGAATGTATAACGCAATCAAAATGATAAAAGTTAAATACCGACTGTATTTATTTAAGTAATTCAATAATAATATCAAACGGATTATTTACACAAATATAATAATTAATAGGTACAGGTAATCAAAGAGAGCACACATAATAATTTAATAAGCAAAGAACATGTTTCAACATATTTTTTAACGGGAGGTATTAGGTCAGGTTAGCTATTTTAATATGGCGAGATTAACGGTTAAGGTTGTTGCATTATTTTATAATAATAATAAAGACAATAATAATAGAGGTCTTAGAAAAGTATAATAATAATGTTGAAAAACATTAAATATAGCACAAACTTACAATGTCCCATTCAGGTCCGAGCAAAAATTGTATTTTACAAACGATTTCTTATCATTTGATATTTTAATTAAAAAAAAATATACCATGGCCCAAATACTGTACCCGATCTCTGATTAAAAGAATCAGTATAATGTATTGCTCATGTGCTATAACAATATGCGTATTAGTGATGAAATGTTTATTATTTGTACTACACTTACTCGATGGCATTTTTTAATATTGGTCGTCAGCTTATATAGGTACTATTTTATTTTATACAATTTGTGAACAACATAAAAATAAAAAACAATTTTCTCTCTACGAAATGTTTTAATAATATATGTATTATAGATTTGTGGCTACAATAATAGCACATAGGGACTGCTTTTTAACATATACGATTTACCATTTTAATTGTTTTCATAATTAAATAATATAGGTACACCTAACGATTGGGCCCATATAGAACTATTAGTACGCACATTTTTTACGTGTGTTTGATTATGTTAATCACAAAACTGTTACCAGCTTACATGATTATGCGGTTGCAGCAATTAAAACATTTAATTCACGGTTGATCGATCATGGACCTGCGAAAGTTGAACGCGCAGATTAATTTATGCTCGTTTGTTTATGCTCACATATCAAATTGAAAATAACCATTATTACATTCAACTTCGACCCACTCTCCTACGCAAAAGGGTACCTTTTCTGTACTATTTATAAAATACCCGTTCCTTTATGATAATATTATAATAATATATTATATTTTCCAAGGGTTAATTGTTGTCATTATATCATTTATATCTATAGATATAACTTACTATTATTGGTTGGTTTAGTCAAACGAGATTTTCTTTGGAACTCGCTGTACTACATATATTATACTATGATAGTTAATTAAAGATTATTGAAGACGATTTATTATTGTAGGTATGGTTTTGTGGTAGACAAATATTTTGATCATTAAATCAACAAGGAGGCTCATAATAATAAAATGTCATCTTTATATATGCTTTTAAAACGTTAAAAAGTGCTGTTTTATAAAACCTATTAATTCCGTGTAACTAAACCATCGGCTTATAATATACATTAATATTATTTTTAAGTAGACCAGCAATAAAACAACTTTAAGCTAAGAGAATGCATTTATTTTTTGATATTTGTCAATTTTCATTTTATTCACAATAACCATATTTTATTCGTATGACGGCAAATAAAACTTCAGTTTTGTTAGTTATGTTATAGGATGTGTAAATGTTCGGAATTCTCATTATTTTATGATAATTTAGCTTATTTACTTATATTAATGGCAAAACTTTTGGTATAAAATAAAATGCAACATTTTGATGGGTACGTATATTTTTTTTATACTAATTTGATTTTAGTTTCACATAAATTATAATAATTTAAGTTTGAAAATGTATGAGAAAACGTGAGTTACGATTTTAATGTTTTGTAAAAGCTACAATATTCATTTTAAATGTTGCATATTATACAGGTCTATTTATTATACATTGATATTCACACATTAACCATAATAAATACAAAAACCATCTAATCTTTAAAGTTTAAACATCAATAAAAAAAAAGGCACGCACTGTATATATGAACATACAAACTACATTGGTAGATGGGGGCTACACAAGGGACTAGATCCTGCTGCTTCTGACTGAACGTAAGAAACATCCTTTATGCCTTATTCTTAAAAAAGTGAGCTGATTTTCTCAGGCTATATAGCGTATAAGTAAAATAATTCCTACTCCATTAAAAATAAATGAAAAATTGTCATCGAATTGTTATAATTTTAGATTGATTAGTACATATTTTTAATAACTATAATGGTATATAATATTATTTTTTAATTTGATATACAACTGTAAATAATAATTAGAAATTGTGCGCCTTCCCTGTTTCCATTCACGAACAACATTCAATAAAATTATATTTTATGTTTAGGCTTTAATGAAACTATTATATGGAATGAAGTCAAAAGGAAAATGTAATTAATGTTTTTATTACATTGTTGATATTAAAAAAAAACCCATAATTAGTTTTCAAGCGAAATGAGGAAAAAAGTAATCCAGCTATTGAATGAATAAGTTATTTCATTACCTAATGTTCTGTTGTACGGACTACAGGACAATACTGTGTGGAACGCTTAAAATAAAACACGAATAATTGCAGACCGCTTGCCATTTTGCGTCACTAATCCCGGTCTGGCTGCTGTTTTCCTATACGTATATTTTTTTATTTTATAGGGTTTAATCACGCAATTAGGTTATAATGCATAGTCTTGAAACCATGTTACTAATTTCGATATTATCGGGTTAAAGTTATTTATAATACTATTTAAGACCCAATTCGCGATAAGTCTACGTGTACGTGTCTTTTCTAAGGCTTGAGCGTGGTGGATAATGGTCATAAAACACGCGTGTTGCAATTTTAAGTCAGTAAATGTCCTCTCAAATCAGATAAGTAAAGCTATTTATTAAGTTAAAGAATCCAGCGACCATTATCCTCGACAACACTCACGATGTCCAATTTGTTTTTTGAAATGAGACACTGTGTACATATTATATAGTGCATTGACACACAAAAATGAAGTTTAGTTTTGTGATGTAGACACTCATTAAGAGAGGATTTTTTGAAATCCAACCTTTACGGGGGTTAAAAAGGGCAAAAATGAAAAAAAAATCACCTGGCTGGAACCGCTGAAGCTACGAGTATGAGATTTAGACAAAAGATCATTTTATGATTCAAAATAACTCTAAGAAAGGATTTTTCAAAGTTCACCCCTTACATGGATTTAAAGGGTTATATAATACATATGAAGAAAATTAGTCCATTTTCATCTCTGTAACTACTTAACCGACCTAATTTTTTTTCCACTGGTAAGCTACACTATCACATGGATTTATAGACTATATTTAATTTTGATAGGTAGGCCTTTATATTTTTATTGCAAATTTGAGATTTTTTTATAAAGATAATAGATATAATAATAATAAATATCAACGTATTTTTGTTTATTATAAGGTTGCTATTGGTTATACTGTTTAGTATGGATGAAAAAGAAATTAGCAATTTGTTATTAAGTACCAATTTTAAAAATTGTTTTACCTTTACAAAATTTGGTGTCGTGACCGGCTTATATAATATTAAAAAAAAAAAAAAAATGTATCACTACAACTCTGAACCTTGTTACTTATAACTATAACTATTAACTATTATGTAAATATGTTAGGATTAAAATCTTAAATTTATATTCATGTTGAAGTACCTCTGATGGGAGGCCTCTTCTCATAGCCTATTCTGTCTGTTCAGTACTATTTTTTTTATCAATTAAGCTCATTGTTCTACTTTTGTAACAGATAGCATAATATAGAATTTTGTTAAAAAAAAAACCTTTACAAAGCTAAAAATACGAGAAAATATTAACATAGAATATAATTTAATCCTGTATTTTATAACAATAATGATTGTGTTAACAATGTTTAGTGGAGATTAAGAAAGGGTAAATCAATAGGAATTTGTCACGGGAAGTTTTGAACACAAATTTTGAATCATGTAGAGTTAGTATTTTTAACGGGCAACGAAGTGCAAAGAGATCAATATATATAGCCATATAGACTTATAAGCATACTACCTGTGCAGTACATTTTCAATGTTTGATTATGATAAAGTATAATATTAACACAAAAGTTACTCCCACACGATCAACGCACAATTAATAATTATACAAAAATAAATATACCACAAAATTATATATTTATAGTTTCAAAGAGACATCAATGCGTGCTTTGTTTCTGCGACGTCCTATATTATGTATATTATAATGTTCGTACCTAATGAAATAATAATACTTAAGGAGCCGTACCTTTTGGAGTTCGCTGAGTATCAGCGTGGGCTGCGCGGTGGACA
Source organism: Diuraphis noxia (assembly GCF_037042655.1). Taxonomy (NCBI): domain Eukaryota; kingdom Metazoa; phylum Arthropoda; class Insecta; order Hemiptera; family Aphididae; genus Diuraphis; species Diuraphis noxia. The sequence goes on from NW_028301712.1 coordinate 84,846,670, forward strand.
TTGTGACTTGAGTTCCAGTCATGCCATTAACATCTCGACACTGTTGGCCTGAATCTGAAAACAATTTCTGTCATTAAATCTCGTAAACGTGAAAAACGCGTATTTCTACAATTAAAAAAAGAAAAAAACCGAGTACAAAACGATTCAAAGAGCGCAATCAAGACAGTAATATAATATTATAAAAGATTAAAACGCCAAGTACCTATAATATATATATATATATATTATATAATATACCAAACGTATATATTATATTCACTTGGTACATCGTAAGATACGCAATAGCGTTGATATCAGGGACGCCTATATTATATATAAACTACAACACAAAGGATGTCTAATTCTATCCTTTTTTAATATCAGTGAAACTGTCGGGGTGTAATATTATTTTATTCTACCCGAAACGCCTCTCTGCAGAATTGTCAATAAACTGTTAAGCCCATAGACAGTTGGACATTTCGGTATTTCACATTACAAGTTGCTGGGCTGTAATTTATTTACATACAAAATTTGAGTTGCAAATTATTTTTACAAAACTTGTTTTCCATATTATTATTATTATTATATAGGATCCCTCCTTTCAAACTGTCATATTATGAAACAGAAATTCCAACTTTTTTGTGTCGAAATATGCATTATTATTATTATAACACGAGAAAAAAATGTATTGCAATCGTCGAGATCTAATCTAAATGTATTTTAAATTAATAAATTAAGTTAAAATTTTACATAAGTAGAGATTATGTCTTAATTTAATAGCACATACAAATAAATTAAAATCTTTAAAACCAATAATTTGTATTTAATTGAAAAAATGTAAAAATATAATACTTATGTTAAAGTTAATAACCTAAGTAGTTGATAATATGCTTAACAAACAGAAAAAAAAAATATATTATATAGAATATCTTATAATATATTATATGTTCAATGTTCAATTGTTTTGTTTGAATTTGTAAGCAATATAGGTATATTTTTTTTTTAAGTAAATAATTTTATGGGTTTTAAATTTATAATTTTTAAGCAGAAATTATGCCATGGCTAAAAATAATAAATTTATCAAAGCCATTAATGTTGTTTGTTAATGAATAATGGTGGAACACTGAGATAAATATTATTGAAACTTAAACAAGGTAAGAAGATAAATATTTTTCGACATTAAAAGTTCATAAAAACTTTAATATGTAGTTCTTCGAAATAAACTGCTTCATAGAAAATGTAAATCTATTAAAACATTAGATGCATGTGTATGTAGATATTATTCATATATTTAAATATTGTTGAGCCATTTCAACCCATTTTCTTTCTATCATACTCATAGAAATAATAAAGGTTGAATAAAGTATATATTGTAAAAACATATATTTCATGAATAATTTTATTACTTACTGACACCATATAATATTATATAAAATCAATAAAGTTTATTTAGTGACGGTATATATAAATAAGTTTGTATAACATACGTACAAAAAAAAAAAAAAATACTAAAACAATTAATTTTGTTATGAAATATACATATTTGTTTTCATGAACAATGTTTTCGATGAAAGATAATATCATTAGACGTCATAAAATTCTAAAATTCATGCTTTTATGATCGAATTTAACTGTTATTATTTTTTATTTTATCTTTTTGTAGCAAAACGAGAAAATTTTATTTTTGTCGGAAAAAGGAAACTGTCTAGTTAGTAGTTAAGGAATAAGAGTGTATTATCATATTAATCAGAGTAATGTATATACATATCGATATCATTTTTTCATAATTTATAGGTAAATAAATACAGTGTATATATTTTGAAAATAGTATCGAACTAAAGTCATTGAACAAATCATGTGGTGAAGGGCGATACAATTGATTCGACTGTGAAACAAAAAAACTTTCTTCTGATTAAGAAAAAAAGTTTGTCAATCATCGGGAAACCAAAAAAGGGTTATGTTAAAATTTTGTAATATTTTACTGCATCGTAAAACAATGATTACAAATAATTTCTTGAAAATACTTCTATGAGTTACGAGTAAACACAATAGAATAAATAATAAATGATATTTTTATCTTTGTTAGTATTTACGACCAAGGATAATACGTATTAAAATACGGAAATTATTTTGTACTAAAAAACAACTTTATGTCTTATCATTATATTATTATATCTATATACAATGTAAAAATAATTTCTAACGTAGAAAACTTGATGTTTATGATAAAGTGCGATGCTCTCTATATGTTTGGAAACCTACACTTAAATCGAATGAGGTAAGCTCTTGTATCAATATAATTCAATTGAAATAAAACGAATTTTTATCGCATCACGTCCTATAACAGCCGCTGATTATAGCGCTCTCGAGTGCATTTTATCAAACATACAGGCAAGCCAGACTGTTATAGGGACGAAAAATAAATTTGAAATAGTATTTACAATAAAACACATTGGAAGGTGTATTTACGGGTGTTGCCGTCTGCTCGAATCGCGATCGAAAAGGAAAAAAATAAAACAAACGCCTCCGCACAACGATTGTGTGTCAACGCACTGATTTATGCGTTATTGCAAAATGTCAAAGATCATCTACACTACATACCTACATATATTATATTGCTATGAGTTTTAAACGGAATTTTCGATCTTGTGAAACAAACGTTCGTCGTTATTGTGGTGTACAGCTACCTAATTCCATCTTGAATTTTTTCGGGTTTTTGTTTTATTATAATCTTCTATACTGCACCGTTGCATCGAGATTATGTTTCGTATCCGACGTTTTCAAAAAACCACCGAAATATAACTTTTTATCGTAATTACACCTCGCTATACGAGATACATGTTATTGTATATAGTATCAAAACATATAACAATGGGCCGAGTATTGTATTGGAACAATTCCCTGCAGCTGTTACCTACCATGGACTCCGTCGGGCGGACACCGAAATAAAGAATATATGGAAGGGTATACACGGTACCGGTGCATATATATATATATAAGTGTCGTTATTTTCATATTATTATGATTATAATCGTCTGTTACACCTAATTTTGATTTTTTCCCTCTTCATTTGATCGAAATAGTATCGTTTTATTAATCATAGTTACTATTTAAATTTAACAAGATTTATGACTAATAATGATATATTACATGAGACATTCAGGCATTAAAATGTAATTTTTTTTCAAACATATCAAACTATATTTCCTAGTAGGTATAATACGTAGTATAATATTATGAAAATTATTATCAACATTTCAACGAATAAACATTAAATGAGGAAAATTTCACAGACGCCAAACTCAATAACCCGTGTTTTATAAACGAAAAACAAAAATAAATATAATTTGATATCGATGAGAGAATAAAATATTAAATGCAGGGTATGAAATTATTAATATCAAATATTATAACAGTAAACAATTTTCGCAAAACTTTTACTTAAAAATAATAAGAATGTCCTAAATATTATAACTGCAAAACAACTTTATTATTAAGTAAGGTACTTTTTATAAAATTATTTTTGAAATACAAAATACCTTTTTAGAAGTTTTATTCGAATGAGCATTGTGGATATATAATATATATATAGCATGAGTGTTGAATGCAATTACAGTTCAAAAGAAAAATGAATAGAATTATGGCAAAAAGTTCGAAAAATCAAATGATGTTCTCGTTTTATTTCGAAAATAAATAATTTTTTTTTATACAACGAGAATTTGAAAAATAAATGAAAATCAGATTTTAAATTAAAAACAGACATAATTCAAATGAATTTACGAAAACTTTTACGCAGCTATACAATATAATAAGCCTCGGGGCTGTAAAAACTAGAAAGTAAAAGCCGATAAAAGAAAGAAACAGCGGTCAAAAAAACGCATACACTAATACTCACACAAATGTACTTGAGAAATTTCTCCCTTTCGATTTCGGAATAATTGCCGGTTTGGCGAGGCTGGCACACCGCGGCGGCGGCGGCGGCTGCGTGGATACACTCACGAACATTAATAAACAAGGTTAGTAGGCTCGGGCAGCGACGAGAGAGCAGCAGCAGCGTGCACTTGTGGAACCGGTTTTTTATTTTTTATTTATTATTATTATTTTTTATACTTATCAATAGCAACATTCCTTTCACGAGGAGTGTAAAAATATTAAAAGAATTTCCAGTCGTCGTCGGTCGACTCGCGCCGGCTCTTGGGACATCTCCGAACCGTTATATGCACACGGCTATAGAAGTTGCGGCTTCTGCATAGTAATATGGCGACAGAGCGCTTAATGATTATTAATATAAAAACCACAGAGTGTATATTTGGTACCCTATTTGTGTGATATTATACCATTATATCCGAATCGTTCGAATTCCGTTACATAGGTACCAAATAATATATAAATTTTTTTAGGGTGTTCAAAAACCCGACACGACCTTAACCTTGACAATAGATATCACGAGCACTGCAACAGTTTTTTACGACTTATCGGAGACATAAAAATACATTTATAAAGATGACAACCATCAAAGACTTTTTTTCTCCGTTGATTGAAACCAGGTTGATGCAAAAATTAAATATATTATATACAGAATATACAGAATACGAAGCAATTCTTTTAAATTAAGAACACTGATTTTCCATCCGATTTTTGAGTTTTTTTTTGTATAAAATTATATTGAAGTATGTACCTATTTATAAGTTACAGCAATAGTTTTTTTTTTGTAAAAAAATATTATTATCTTACTCGACTATAATCATAATATTACACTATTTATGTATTGCGTAAAATATATAATAACTATGTGAGTACCACCATTAAAACACGACCGTAAAGAAAAGCGGTCTTGTAAATATTAGGTACAGTAAAATCGTAACTATTCATTTTTTATTTTATACGTACAAATTTGTTTTCGTTTTAACTAAGTTCATTGCTAAATGAAAACAATGCGTTTTGTCATAAACTATTTTAAAAATGAATGAACTCAAACGAATTAATGTTATAAAAGTTATAAATTATAGTATGTATATCGGTACAAGCATAATGTACTGATGTCGTTTGGAAATATTTTCAAGTTTCAAGGGCGCTAAATAACCTAGTCATGAGCAGTACAATCTAATAACGTTGAACCAATTTACCTCAGAGTAATGCCATAATACAAATACAATAATATTATAATATTATATATTAACGTAAGCGGTGATCTAGTACGCCTCTGAACTGCATAATATTATATGGTCACCTATATTGGACCAATAAACGCCGTTTCCATAAAGCCGATATGTAGTCAAATACGAATCGACACAAAACGTTTGTCAGTTAAATGACGATAATTATTATTAGATACCTATTAAACATAGGTATACTATTATATTGTAATACCGCACTTACTAGGAGATAAATCATGTACAATAAAAAAAAAACGTAAAATTTTTTTAAAAATCGATTTTATATGATATAATAATTAGGTAAAGTTTGTGGGGTTACCTTAAAACAGTAAGACATATTATAACAACAGAGTGCTATCGATGTTCCGACGAACTAGAAAATTCAACATTCCAACCAACATAAATGAAGCTTCATGATCAGGTATCGAAAACATCGTAAATATATTAACTTTTCAAAGAAAAACCGATCTGTACAATACAATTTAAACCTTCTGCTAACGATCACCATAATATTAATGTTTGTGGAAATCACACATAATTAACACCAAATTAATTGTATAATTTTAGTTCAAAAAATCACTCATTATGCATTAAACAAAAAACTAATAACCTTTGCTGTTGATGTTTTTAAGTTCAATAAAACAAAAAATAATTAGGTATATAAAATATACAAAAATAAATATGTAATTCTAACGCCTAAAACGAATCAGCTTTTATTTAATACTTTAACACGCTGTACTTAGATGCAAATAATAACAGACATTTCGTATTGAATTGATTACAGTAGTTTTTAATAATTATGTTTTGTAACGTGAAATTTTTTATACATATATATTTTTTTTTGGTCAATGACTAATGTATTTTAATTATTGCTTGTATGTAATTTATACTTAGTTATATAAAACGTATTATTCAAGAACATTGATTTTGTATTGCGAATACGAGGTTAGAATATAGCTTATAAGCAATTAATACACAAAATTTTTATTACAATAATTATAATTTAAAAAAGAAATACAATTTTTTATTGTGACTTGATTTTGGATCAAATATATTAAAAATGTAATAAAATTAACATCTGAAATAAAACATTTAAAAAATACCTAAATAGCAATTAACGATTCATAATTAATTTTATAGCGGAAACTAAGTTTTGGTCATAAATTAACTATGAAGATTGTGACACTGATAATGTAGGATATAATAATGGTAATTATTTCTTATTTTAAACAAATTGATCAAATTATGAATTCGTCAGATAAAAATGGTTAATGTGTATTTTAAATTTAAATTTATGGTATTTGTTTTTACTTGTGTTAGTTTTGTGAAATAAGAATAAATAATTCAAGCAAATAAGATTAATACTTAGAAGCTATAAAATAAATAATATATGTCTGAAATCTTGTCAAAAACGTTTCAACTGAGTATTCTAATATTATTGTATACAATTCCTTATCATTTAATAATAATGAGTGTAATATTAAATTAGTACTTACGTGCCTTAAGATAGGTATATGTCGCATATAACTATTATTTCATTTCCTATATTTTTAGAATAACAAATATTTAATTAATTATATCTTAAATTATCTCTAACAGGTGTACGGTATTATACCTACCGATAATTTGTGAAAAATAAAATAATAAGCGATTCAATATCGTCTATTAATTTAGTTACCGAACGATGACATTATTTCTAAAAAAAAAACCAATATCATGTCAATACTTAATAAAAGTTGATGAACAAGCTATTCTCGAAGGATACCAAGACCACATATTCTTCTTCACGGATGGATCCAAAACAGACGCCGGCGTAGGCGCTGCAGTTACATTCGGTGAAACCAGACGAATGCTCAAGCTCCCTGACTATTGTTCAATCTACACGGCCGAAGCCTTGGCTATCTCCCATACATTAGATATTATAAAACAGGACTCAATAAACAAATCCATTATACTAAGCGACTCCCTTAGTACACTTACAAGCATCCAAAATTACTTCCAACCTAATAGCATTTCACAAAAAATCCAGAACCAGATATCATTTCTCCAAAACAACGCACAGACTATCTCCATGATATGGATACCTAGTCATATCGGCATACCTGGAAATGAGATAGCAGACACATATGCCAAACAGTCCATCTCATCTCCTCACTCTCTAATCATCGGCTCACATACTCTGCAAGACTCAAAACACTTTATTACTGATCACATTCTAAAAAATTGGCAACACTCCTGGTCAACCCAACGTACTAAACTAAACGAAATCAAACCCAGCATTCTCCCATGGCCAACCACTCCACTTACCAGGCGTCAAGAAGTAATTCTTAATAGACTTAGAATCGGTCACACATGGTTAACCCACAAACACCTAACGTCCAAAACGGATCCCGAACCTTGTCTCTCATGCGGCGAAACACCTTCAGTCAAACACATCATATGCTTCTGCCGTGAACACAACGATGTTAGAGTCAACCTCAAACTAGCTGACAATCTCTACGAAGCTCTTGGTCCTGACCCCGACAACACTCAGAAGATATTTACCTTTTTAAAATTATCTAAATTATATAACCTAATCTAAACACACCTTCACACCCCAAGCTTGAATTGTATAAATATCCCTCCTTTTATCACCATATGTTAAATTTAACTTCAGCCAATAATCTTTGTTGTTGCGGCTTAATTTTAAATAATAAAAAAAAAAAAAGTTGATGCAAATAAGACAAATTTAGTACCTAGATAGATAATATATTACACTACTCGTACATTACGGTTTAATATAGATATTTCATTTGTAGAAATTTATAAAAAATGGTTTATTTATTTTGTTTATTAAAATTACTTAGTTTTCATACTGTCACGCTAAAATATATTGGCATATTACTTAATACTTCCCAGCTATTATTCGAAATAAATCGCGCAATAATTATTTTTCTGAAATTTGAAATATACTTTATCATTACCTTATACAATCATATTTTAAAACCAAATTATAGTAGGTATAAACACTTTTATATAATATCTGTATCGAATCAACTTAAGTATTATTTTTGTTTGCAATTATATGGGTATATTCAACACAATACAAGTTACAATTGTCTGAATAATATCATTCAATAAATACTTCGATATTAAAATGCACAATTCAGATTAAATACATTAAACAGTATTTATTGGCGTTTGTCGTTTATTTAAAAATAATAACCTCATTCGAACATAGTATAATATCCTACAATCTACTCAAAACTATTTCATCAATAAATATATAAGAAAATATTAACAAAACAAAGTAAACAAGGTTAATTAATAATCTTTTATAACATTTTCTATAGTTTATATTAACATTTGTTTATTATATTATTACTCTTATTGTACACTTTATGTATAATATATTTTAACATTTATAATGAGTCTTAAGAGAAATTAATACTATTTTATAATCTACTAAACGATATTTACTTCACTAAACTATATTAAGGTAGGTATTATTCTGTGAAAGTGTGAACACCTTACAGGAACAGGAAATCACTGCGTGAAGGCATAACTGAAATGTATAATTCGGTACTTTATAATCACACTCATATTAAGTTTGAAACAATAAAATTAAGAAAAAATTAATAAAATTAAAATTGCAAATATTTTTATAAAATATAGTATAATGTGATTTATATACATAGACTATATATATATAATATATTATTATATCTTATTAACCTGCGGGTACTGTAAATAAATGTAAAGTTATGATTTTACTCAACAGGTGCGTTCATTAAAAAAAATTCATTAGTAATGTAAAACATTTACGACATTGTAAAATGAAAATGTTTTCATTTGTTAATCACACATTCACGCGAATATGAATAAATTATATATTATAAGATTAAGTGAAACTAGTAGATTTCGTGAGATCATTATGATACACAACAGAGGGCAAATGGTATGCAAATGACTCATCCATATTATAGAGATGAATAGTCGTTAATACTATATAGTCAATAGAATAGTAATGTTTAAGCCTGGTGGTTTATCAAATAGTTGAAACGACCTTTATTCATCCCCATTTCTCCTTAAATAATAAATAAATTCAAATACTGATTTTAAAATAAGTAAGATTTTTAAATTAATTAAATAATTAGCTGTGGCGATATATCGACATTATTTTTTTTAATGAAAAACACAATTTTTTCTATAGAAAATCTTCTACTTTTTGCAAATTATTGAAACATCAAAATCGAAATTCAAACCATTAGTTTTATAATTATTTAATTTAGTGTATTAAAGACAAGAGGTAGATGATAATAATGGGTTTGGAATATGTGGAGACCGTAATAATAACAAAAATATTGAATAGTATTTAATATCTATCTATAAACATTTTAAAAATTTGTAAAAATATCCGAATATAGGTAATGTGTAGGTACTAGATTAAATATTACATCAAGGACTACTTAACACTAAGGGCCTATATTTCGTATTACAATTTTAAGCTATACGAAACTACTCATACAAAATTTGATATAAATAATACGTTAATATTTGAAAAAAATGGTGACCTAAAAATTTATAGTAAATTTGGTATGGTTGTCATTAAAAAAAAAAAAAAAAAAACTATATATCACCTCGAATACTTCTTAAATTGAAAAAAAAACCTATGTATTTGAAAATCAAGTCCATAAATATGCTTTGAAATTCCAAAATCAGAATTTGAAAAAAATAAATCACTTATTAAAACTGGAGTTGAGCATGATGGTTAACCGGTGAATCACGGTATAATATTATATAGGTTATACCATATATAATAATCATGACATAAATATATCACGAATATCATGAATACATAACGTTTCATTTTTGTTTGGCACGTGTGAAATAATATTATGCGTATCTAACTGTTAAAATTTTTTACGCACTATACATAGGTCACAATGTCGTATAAAATTTAACGTAGTGTTTCGCAAAGATAGTTTTACAATAGCACGCGTCGCATGCCAACCACACACGTTCACTAATTAATGCATTAGTCGTGATCGGCTTCGTCGATCACAGATCGCCAAGACTCTAATACAAGTCATACATAGGTGCACGGGAGATGTATATACGACACGTGTGTGATTGTTCTGGGTAGATAAATTTCATAAACACGAAGACGTTTCCTCAGTGCCTAAAGGTATACAATATTTAAGGTACCTATATACGGTTAACATCACTATCGCTGGCCGTGTTGAATCGTGATATTTGATTAGCCGATTTTACTTGTTAATAACATTTAGTTAACGCGTCGTCATCACACTACGCTACAACCGACCGTCGATCAAATATCAAATCGTAAACCAAAATTGTATCCGAGTACGTCCGTAACACATCTAAATTTACAATTCATAAAGTTTTAAATCAAAAAAAAAAAAATTTTCAACAAATCTACCATCACGGACCACGACATTATGATCTACAATATCAACACGGCGAAGGTGTAATAGAGCCTTAACCCGTCTGGTAAATAAATTAAAATACTGCCGTGGTGAGAATAATTACATTCGCACGTTTACCGCATGACGAATCCGTTCGCCGGGATCCAGATGATTTAATTGTGAACCGCTGGACTCACGCCAATCGTAGACTTATTTCGCGGTGTAATGAACTCTGACGATAAAAAAAAAAAAAATGTAAAAATCAGCATAGATAAACCTTAACAGAACGAAGACACTTCGTCGGCGCATTTCCCGAATGGTATAGACGGATATTCGAATACCACGGTAAGAATTTCGGTCGCACTGTTTTCCGCTCGACGAATCCGTTCATCGTATAGATTTAGAGAATTTGCGTTTTGTACGTCGTCGTCGTTATTATTTCGACGAAGAGAATCAATGATGGACTAGCGCCTGTGCAATCGAGGAGACTGATTTTGCTGTGTATTGAATTCCGACGAGAAAAAATTCGATTAGTATTTACTGTACACCGACATATTATTTTTATTATTTTATTATAAATACTCGAGTGTACCTACCTATATATATATTAATATATTATTATATATTATATTATGCAGCTCGGAGACGTCGTCGGCACTGTCCGCGTGGAATTCCGCCGCCGACGACGAACGGATTGCGACCTTTCGTCTACATACGTACGTGCACACTTGCAAGGAACTCTGTGGCGAACAAATTACGGAGAAATAAAATGAAAAACTGGCGGAAAACGAAGGATATATATATATATATATATTTATAAAAAAAAGGAGACGTAATCAAAGACAGGATATTTTTCAACCGGAATAATGCCGATCGATCGGTCGCGTGCTTCCTCGCTCGTCGGTCAGTGTTTTGCACGCGCATAGCGCGCACTATCGTATAGACGACGTCCGGCATGCATTTTTTTTTTCTAAATATTATTATATTATGCACTTGACCTACGTCTACGTATATTACACCTACAATACGCTGGCGATTGCGACGTGCCCACCCGCCCGTCGCGGACAACTATACACGTCGTCTCCACGAATAATACATATTGTCGTCGCATCGAGGACGAACGCAGCACGGAAACACAAGAAACAATATTGAGTCCAATGCACTGCTATATTATACCTTCACAGCCTAACCTACCTAATAATAATAATAATAATAATAATAAGTAATTGTCATTCGGAACACGAGCATTACGGGACCGCATGAACCCATTGTGCGACGCGATGCGTATATTATGTAGGCACACTTATACAATCCAGCACGTACAAAAAGGCGCGTTCTCCCCTCAAGGCGTATATACGAATATCCAATATGATATTATTATTATTATTATTATTGTTATTGTTATTATTATAACCTATGCGTGGTGGATGAGCGATGTCCCCACGGGCGGTTTAACATAATTTGGAGTCAAGTGAATTAATGTTCGGTAATGGCCAGACGACCTAAATGGATCGCGCAGAATGCGACACTCCGCCGTTCGTCAAATAAGCGTTGATAATTCAATCAGAGTGCCGAGCGGGAAAGGTAGATAAGTAATTAGACGCTAAAGACAATTAAGGATTACCGGGGAATTATGAAAATGAGATAAAACCAATACCGTACCTCTGCTCAAAACGAAATAGCATTCTGATAACAAGAGGACACCACAACGCATATTTTGTAAACTGTACTTTGTTTTAAAAATTATCATAACTTACTTAAAAATTATAAAATCCTCCAAGATGCCTCGTATAGGTATTAGATAACATTCTGGGCTTTAAATTTTTAAAGGAGTAAGTTCATTCTAATTTTAGACAATGTTATATAGTAAAATGTAATATTGTGAACGAACAATTTTCCATGTTGTACCTACTACGTTTCTAAATCGGATAAAACAAATGCCCACATGTGACGTTCTATTAATGTAATAAGTACGTAGGTCCACCAATGATAATATGTAATAATAATAATAAAAAAATACACATAAAAATATTTGCTACTCGTCAATTCAATTTTATTATACGTCTATTGGTATATTATAACGTGTCATCAATCGAACTATAATTTGATCTTTAGTAAAAGTTTTCAGAACCAGGACGAATTCCATTTCGCCGTTTCCATAAAACAAATTATATTTTATTCCCACCGCAGTCACGTATACAATGTTCATGTTCGCAACTAATGTTATCAATATATATCATGTTTGTATTTTCTCTTCTGATTTACTTTGTTTGAAACCGATTATTTTAATATTATGCAGTTCTAATACTTTTATTGAGACCGTGTAAATAAAGTATACCGTAATCATCATCATCATTATTATAGTTTTATTTTGCATATAATTTTTGATAATGATTTATACCAATTCGATTGACGGTTAATATAATATATTGTAACTCACACAATTTAATTGTCGTAATTATTATTATAATTTAAGAGTGTACGACATCAATCAATATTCTTTAGAGTTGCGTCGAAAAGAATAGAAATACATTTATAATAATTATTAAACAATTATATTTCAAAAACGTGTCGTGAAATATTCAAATGTATTATAATAATATTATTAAACAATTATTTTTCAAAAACGTGTCGTGAAATATTCAAATGTATTATATTTTTTATTTAATACCAAAAACGAAGATAATTATTGTAATTTAATATTATACCATATTATATAAACTTTAAATATTTTATTTGCTTCAAGAATTTGTTTAGAGTTAATATCTTATATCGATTAATGATTAGTAGCTGCAGTATTTAATAATTTAAACTATTTCAATAGATGTATAAACCTTAAAATGTGTTGTATTCTGATTACTAAATCTCCACGTACATAATTAAAATCGAGCAAGTACTTTTAAATAATATTTACGTACAATAGACTTTTGCGCTTTTAGAGTAAGGTTAATGGTAATTTAACTACAAAACAAAATATATACCTATACATATATATATATAAATTAATAATAATTCATGCTAAGTGTTGCCAGTGGGCGGCTTCTTAATCAATTTATCACGTCCTGTCTGCTCTTAGCGCATAAGCTTATTGTACATATACTTGTATAGATTGTTTATTTCTAATAAAAACAATAAAAAAAAAACTTACAAATTGCACAATACAGGGTGATTCTTTTATCAAACAACACTCATTATTTAAAAAAGTATTGACTTTTTTCAATTTTTTTTTTTTTCAAAATTGTAGATTTACACTCTTCTTGAATTGTTTATTATTTTTATATTTTTCACCCTTATATTTATTATATACACCACCATCAACTTTTGATTTTCAAATGGTAACCTATACTTCAAATTTCATAATTTAATAAAGCTATTTTTTTAATGAATTATTACGTTAAAATTTTGAATTTAGCGCTAGTAGTTTATGAGTTATAGGTATTTAAAGTTTAGATTGGCAGAGTGAAGTGGTACGGGGTTACCCCGCAAAATGTTTGTCCACTACTCCGCTTGTCTAAACTTTAAATACTTATAACTCATAAACTACTAGTCCTAAATTCGATTTTTATGTATCAAAATTTTTAGAAAAATATTCTGCTTTGGAATATGAAATTAAAAAACTATGTTGCCATTCAAAAAAGTAAAAAACTTAAAAAATGATAAGGATAAAAAATATTTAAAAATATAATTTTTTAATAAAAGCGTTGGTTTTTTAACAACTTGAAACTATGTAAAACAATATTTTGAAAAAAGTCAATACTTTTATAAATAATGAGTGTTGTTTGATAAACGAATCACCCTGTATATGAAAATAAATTATATATACGACATACTTCCAACACCTAAGTAAGATTTTTGTAGTTTTATGTATTTTTAAATGCAAAACCTTAAGAAAACAAAATTCACTTTAGTTATAATAAATATAAGACTGCATGTGGGTAACATGGATTTTGTACAATATACAACAAATGTTTGCATATACAGAAAATATTTTTCCATCAAGGCCAAGTCATTTAGTATAAGTATATGTTTTTTAATTAATTTATACAATCGCATTTCTACTCATATTATAATTTTTATAACATTTATTGAATGAAACATACAATAATAAATTTTTATTTTTATTACCAGAATGATTTTGAGATCCAATTATACTATTATTAATGTTCTTGATATAAAATACTTCCTTTAAATTATTATTTTCATTAAAAATGTATTATTATTCAATGTAAATAAAATGTATTTATAGGTGTCTTTTAATGGTCAATATTTTAAGTTTCGAGACGATTTAAAAGTTTTAAAAATTAAAAAGACATTAATCTATAACAACTATTTTGGACTATTTTCCTGAATTTCATAAAATCATTTAATTGATACTTTAAAACCTAATAATTAGAATCATTTATTTTTTAAACATAACTGATGCGATGTAAAATTATAATTCATTAACTAATTACTTACTGGTTAAATATATTTTTTACCGTGGGAAATTAACATAGACATTTAAATGTTATGCATTTTACCAGGGTATTGAATTGAGTGAGAATTTAAAAAATATTGACTCCATATACGTGTAAAAATAACGAGTTTTCAAAAACAAATTATAAAAGATAAGATATTCGGTCCAATTGTGATTTTTGTACAAGCTAAATAAGAAAAAACTAAAATGAAAACTATCTAATTAAATTTAATCAATAAAAGGTAATCCTCCTTTATCTGATTAAGGAACTAAGAATATAAAAAAGTAAGATACTAGATTAGTCGTATCGTCTTTAAGTTTAATAACAAACAAAAATCCTCCAAAATTCTAAAAACCTTAAACCATTGTTTATACGAGCGCCACAAAAAAAATCTATAAAATGACAAAAATAATTTAAATTATTATTTTTTAAATGTCAGTGATAATTTATGATAAAAAAAAAATACTGCGCACAGTGTTCGTGACCGCGCATTAAATTCATTAATACCTACCTTCGTGTGCACCCGCTCTAGAATCGAATTTTTAAAATGTTTTAATAATTTTACTTGACATTATTTATGTCGTATAAATTTTCAGAGATCTCAATAGTACCAAGCTACGCTATCACTATTACCAGTGATTGGATTTGCCTACACAGCATCTTCAATAGTGTACCTAGCTATAATATCTACGAACAATACATTAAAAGCAACATTTTACAGACTGCAGCGATGTATTTAATTTTGAAAGAGGCTTAGAATATCGTAATATCTAACCGATTAATATTATTTTAGATAGCATTCCGTGCAACGTAAAAACACAAAAAAAAAATCTTGTTGTTCAAACTCACCTGTAGAGTATAATATAATATTGTCACCTGCGGCTCTCGCCGACTCGAACGGTATGCATCACACTCGATCACTATATTATCGTATTATACATTAAACTAAACTAACAGAACGAAAATAAACAATAAATAACAATTAAGAGAAAAACATTCAAGAAACAAAATCGGTAATCACAAACAAATATTTTTTTCGACTGTTTTCTCGAACAACCGCACTCGCGCAAGTATTGGCCGCAAGAATCGCCTTCTGGCTGACTGGGCAGTGTTATTGTTTTGGATCTGGTGTGGCGTGGCAGTATCACGTTGATAGCTGCTGCTCACCATACCTGTTTGATCCTACCTACCTGTACGATCCAAGAGTGAGATCGTTTCACGTACTCACCACAGTGCAGCCAACGGAATCGCCACGGATGGGAGAGGACAGATAATAATATTATTATTATTATCATACCATAACACCGTAAAATATTGCAATTTGATCGCAGGTAATAATAATATTATGTTTGATTTACAATCGAAAATAATATGCAAATCTTTTAGGCTACAATATAATATGATTTATTTTATTACCATAATACCTATCGTTTATAACAAATTTGTCTCACGTTTTTTCTTTTTTATAAAGACCTATAGGTATTTCAATCGTCGTAAATACCTAATCACGTTATAGCGGTTATATGCATGTAGAGAAGCTAGCCAGTTTTCAATAAATAATCAATCGGTTACAATTAAAACGAAAGTTTTAATATTTTTATACATTTTTATAAACTTACCTGTATATTTCCAACTACTTACCTACTTATATTTACAATACTTTCAAAATTAATTATTTTATAATAATTTTAATAATCATGAAAATTCATAAGTATAAAATAAACACATACCTACAATTATACTTTATATTGGGTTTTTATATAAAATAATTTCATTGTATAGCGATTGGCCACTTTGTATTTTTAAACTGTAATTTTACTATGATACTTTCGAAAATCGAAGACAATATTCATTCTACAAAGATAAAACTGTGAAATAATCTGAAAGCTTAAACAACAATAATCAATTTAACTTTGGTAATTTAATAATAATTTAAAGAGTAACACGAATCTAATGAAACTTTTATAAGTGCCTATAGGTCTATAAATTAAAAATGTATTATTCCAAGTAAACTAACGAAGGCTTATTTTTCTTAGGTAGGTACTTGTTTAGGTAGGTACCCATTATTTAAAAAAAACATTTTAAAGAATATTTGCTTACAAAAATAATAACCAATTCAAAAATCATTATAATTTATTAGATAAATATTTTGTATAACAACGTTTTATTATACTTTTTAATTTATAGTAAAGTACCTAGATATAAAAATGTAATGTGCTGTACTAAGTGCCACGGATTATTTTGTTGTTAATAAAAAAAAATGATAACGCTGTAGGTACTAATAATCAATTATACACATACATTTTTAATAATATGATGCAAGAAACTTACAAGTTTTTTTTCTATCGGATTCCATCTATTTTTCACATTCTATTGCGTTGCTATACTTCTAATTTAACATCTAAATAATTATAACTGACGGAAAGTTATAAAAAATATGTTATATATTATACAGAGTATTAATGTAATTATCAAACAAACAAAAAGTTTAGAAGTTAGTACCTATATTTGTACAACTTAAGTTTTTAGTTTTTAGAGAAAACAATTGTTGAATAATTTGTTTTATTTCAGTGACCTAAATCTGCATCAACAACATAGACACGTAATATTACCATTGAATAATACAATTTGATAATACAGTAATTATAATGGGTACTTTCGTTGAAGTCTCCGTAATAATTTATTGAAATATTCATAATAATATTATTATTACGGCCGACAGTTCATTGAAACAGCCATTCGTGCAATTTGAACATCGCATGATATTAATATTTAAATAAGGACTATGAAAACTTATATAATGAAAATAAATAGTGCAAAAAATAATTATTTCCAAACACACGTTTCCAATCTAATGTATTATATACAATAGAAATACACAATCTATAGAAACCTACTATGCTAATGTTTTAATTTTTCAAACTGCCAGTAAATATCAGAGATAGATAAGTACTATATTTTTAATCGAGTAATTTACTACTATATTGATAGAAATTTTATTAAAACATTAAAATTCATAATATTATGAAAGGAAAAATATTAAGAAAAATGTGTTATGTATGATTCATGTTTATAATTCTTTCATTTATTGGCCATATTGTGTTCCAAAACAATGATGAATAGAGTAAGTTCTCGTATTATTTACACATACATGTATTATACATTATTCGGCCTTCACCAACTTACTGTGAAGTATTTAAAAAATAGTTATTACATTATTAGCACCTAAAAATTTGCACCATTCCTACTCTCGACCGTATATATTATTCGAATTTCCACGCGCACACTCACAATCACCCTAACCCTCTAATTTCTAATCTTTCCTCTGCCACCATTCCAAACAATCCTCCTCGCCGCCTTAAACGTAACTGGTCACGTGATTTACTTTTATAATCAGCATAAAAAAAAACTTATTAATAAAATCAAAAATCAAAATTTTTTATTGAAGTAGTGTCACTGGATGCTCCCTTCTATCACGCCAACTTGCCTTGTAAATAATGTTATAACATTTACTTATTGTATCAAATGTATACAGATTGTAAATATATTTTTGTTTTTATTAATAAAATAATAATAATAAAAAAAAAAAAACATTATTAGTAGATTATATAATGCAATCACTTAGCAAAGTTATCGTTTGTTGGTGCATGGAATTCTGCTGTGGCGTACTTAAAACAGTCAATTTCAGTGCGCAATTAATCGTGTTATTTAATAATAAAAGTACTTAATTTTCCCATGTGATACACATAAAATAAATTTTAAACATCAATTTGATACATCGATATAACAAGTTATATCAATTTATTGAAAACAACTTCAAAATAAATCATCAACTATTAAATTATAATGAATAATGCGGCTTTATTACAACTGCAATATAAATTATATATATATATATATATATATACGTATTGGTATGATTATTATAGTTTATGTATAAGTAGTATAACCGTAGATAAAATATACATCACCTATATATAATATTATCTGTGACTATAACACTATACACTATTCTGTAATCGATTTTTTTTAAATATTTACATAATAATTATCTATAACTGCTATCTCAGGTTTTTGAAAATATCCCGAAGATCAATTTTTATTTTCGTTGCTATGTGTAATTAAATAATATTGTGGCTTCATTATATAGTACCTATACAAATAACCATGTACTTATGTGAAAACGAATAATATATCAAATATGTTAATTCTAAAAATTGTATCCACGAAGATAAACTTGGTAAGTCATGACTTGTACAATATAAAATATACTTATTATCGTACATTAAATTTATTTTTACTTTTCTATATTTTTGATTTAATCGAGGTTATGATTAATTTAAATATAAAGATATATTGTTATCTACTATCTTAAATTATTTAAAAAGAGCTTAATCAGGTATCGGGTATACGATATAAGGTGTATCGGGTATCCAACAGATATTATGTACTCATCACATGAGTTTATATTATTATTGTATTTTTTTTTTTTTAATTTTTCCTGACATTGAAAATCTAAACTTAGTGTTAGAATATTTTTTTTATTTTTTATGGCATTTTAACAATGGGATATGTAATTATATACAAAAATTTATAAAGTTTAATGATAAAGAGTTATATTATAAATGCATAAATTTCATAGTATTTATTTAATAAAATATTAACTAGTCTATAATAATTACAGTTATTTTATTTTAGTTATTTATTTGGTACTAGTTAATGTTACACTTTCACAACTGTATAATACTAATCTAAGATTAATTAATGAATCCATAAAGCTACAATATATATGTATTATTTATATTATATTAAATTCCCTATCTAACCAAACTTCAGTATAATTTAATGTTATGTTTTCGTTCGTATAAATTTAACTATGTATAACATTAAGTATTAATAGTAGTTAACTAACTATTGACATGGAACATTATCAATTATAAATATATTTTTTCATTTATATAATGATGTCTACCTAAGATTGTTTTATTCAATTTAAGCAAAATAAAGTCTTATATTCAGATTTTTAAAGCATTGATATTTACGGTTCATCAGTTGAGCCTTAAGCTTATAACAAAAAATTAAAATAAAATATTTTTGTGTAAAAATACTGAAAGATTATATTTATAATGAATACAAGTTTTTAGAAAATTTGACAATACTTAACCATTTCCTAAAACTACAAATATATATTATTCTTTTGGTTTTATGTTTATCATGTAAAGACATAGTTATAGATTATGTTTAGAAAAATAATAAATGTATTGATAATTAAATAACATTAATTTAATACAAATTATATTCGTTATATTATTCTATTGTGTCGATAAATAAATATGATAATTAATGAAATAATATAAATATATAGTCATTACAATATTATAAAATATGTGAAGGTTGAAAATTTAATGTAAATTGTACAATAAAATATATTGAAATCCAAAAAGTTTTTTTTAGTTTGCAAAGAAATCACGACCTATAAAAAAGTATAAATTTAATACTAAAACCAATAATATTTATTTTATTTAAATTAGTTTAAAGCTTCGTAGCTTTTATATAAAAGCTTTGCTTAAAATCTTTTTAAGGATTTGAATAATAAACACCATTAAATGTAAAACAAAAAAAAATACCACAGTTCTAATAAAACCCAATATCATTTGACGTTATAGAATATATGGACTGATTGCATAAAGGTATTAAAAGAATTATATTTTCGTAACGATTTATTTAGTGTTATAATATACGTATAAAATATTATCTAAATAAAATACATATTTGTTTTTATTAAAATAATTACAGTAAATCCTATTTATTTCAACAGTTAACAATGTCTTGTACATTTAATATTATATCGTTTATAAATTATAATTCATACTTTATGTTAGATTAAGATGTTTATTTATATCATTAAAAAAAATATTTTTGTAGAACACAGTCAACCAAAATTCTCAAACCAAATGACAAAATAAATAGCAATCCAAACATTTAGCTATATGTATAATAAAAATTGTGTAATTTGTTATTTTTTTTTTGAGTGACATATAACTACAGCATCCTTTTTTATGTTAATGATCTTAGTAAAAAAATCATGAACATTCTCATTGTTTTGAATTTCGGTGTAGCCTAATCTAAAACTATATAAAAAAAGTTGAATAATAAATAAAAATATCCATCTTTCTTTTCCCTATACTATTATACTTTTTGTTTCTATAATCAACTACCTTACCGCGTTGTTTACTTTTTAATGTTTTAAAAACAATAATGTGATTACAGTTTGATTTTGACTAATGTTATAAATTATAACACAGTCTTTCACTAGGATAATTTTTTTTACCATTGAACTATTCACATAATTAATGTAGTATCATGCTAAGCTAAAAGAATCGGACGGCGGCCGTCATTTCCAACTAGGAAGAAAACCCCAAAATTGGTGTCTAAAACCTCGACTGCCCCAAGACATACCCCCAACGGACAATGAAGAGCCCTCATTAGAAGATGAAGAATAACCAATACTATTTTATACTGTATCATAATAATAATTATTAATATTATTATTACATATAACATAAACTTAATACTTAGTACCATGAACTAATATATTATATCATTACTATTATCAATTTAAATGTAAAGATTAAATTATAATCGTAAATATATTTGTGATAGCACCTGATGTGCTGAAACATTTTTTAAAGAATAAAAAAAAAAAAAGGAAGTATCTATTATTGTCGTATCTAAGTAGGTATCTTACTATAATAGTTATGATTAAAATTGCATAGGTAATGTACATTAAAATTTCTTTAAGAAACCATATATTATAGTATATATTTAAATTAGGGGATTTTCTTTTTTTCTAATACAAAAATATAATTATTTTAACACGAATATCCAAACTACTAGAACAAATAGTGATTACGAATAACTACATTTTGCTAAATTAAATGAATTAATGAGTATTGGATTTGATACACAGTAAAAGTAAAACATTAGATTTAACCAGCCTTATGACACATTCAAACAAAGTTCAGTAGCTAAAAAAAAATTATTTATCAATTATTTATTTGTCTCGGTACTGTAATCACGTCTTATTATTATCAATGGAAAAATGTGCAGTTATCATAAGAATAAATGCTTGTTTTTTGAATATAACTATAGCCTGAGATACAGCTGGTGTATTATCAAGAACAATTGTGGAATTTTAAAAATAAAACTAAAGTAGCTATTAGCTATTAGCTAATATATTTGTTTTTGGATAGGTTCCAATCTCTTGGTACCTCGTTTTAAGAAAAGATTCCATATAACTAAACTGTACTAAAGTAGTCAAGTACGATTTCAATTTAATAATGTATTTTAAAGCACCAGAAGGTAACATTAAAAATAACTGAACTCTGCATAATAATCCAGGCCCATCAAAGGCACTGAAAGACTTGGCTTGAAAATCATATTTATATAAATATGAAATAGTATACAATATAATAATATAAAGTATGGAGTTTTACAGTACTTATATTATTATTTTTTTTCATTATATATAATATATTAAGTTTATCTGTTTGAACATAATACATGATCAATAATTAAGTATAGTCAGCTATAATTCCCTTAGATTAAATTTTTGTTAATGTTTAAGCTACAGGTGATTCCAAATATGCGAAAAATACCTATTATAAGCCTATAACACTAGGTAGTAGGTACTGAAATAATGTTAAAAGACATGCAACACATTTTTAAATTAAATATTCTTATTGAAATAAACATAAAAATCTGATAAATGTTAATTTTTGAAAGATACAATTTTATTTATTTGTTGGGGATATTTATAATAAAATAACAATTACTAAATGCGAACTAAGGTGAAAAATATAATTGATTTTGGTATATAATCTTTACCTTTAACTGATATCACTCAAAGTCTCAGTGAAGTTGATAGATTTATTTAATAGTTTATATTGGTTAAAATAAAGAATCAATATAATTATGCTTTAAAATTATAGAGGGTATATTCTAACAGGGTTCTCAATTTCATAAATAGGCAGTATCATTGTATTTAATTTAATATTAATTATCCTCTACAAGAATGCATCCATAAATATTTTATAAAATACTAAAATAAATAACTATCCGTGAGGATTTCAGTCTAGAAAAAAAAAAAATAAAATGGCAAATATATTTTCTTTATCAATAAATCCTACAAATTTATATTTTACGTGAAATCTACATTTTATGTTAGCTCATACTATATTCGTTGATAAATTGTTACTTGTTCAAAACAGACTAGGAGATTTAAAAATTTCAAATAATATATTTTATTAATGTACAACTGATATTATGATGTACTTCAAATTTTACAGTGAAATTCAATATTTTTTCATATATCATAATTTGCGATAAATGTATACAATTAATATTATTTTGTTTTTACATTTTAAAACTTTAATTCCATCGTAATATTAAGTTGTTCGTTGTAATAATATAAAAAAGGTAATCGGAATGCAGTCACTCCAACAGTAAGACAGTAAGTAGTTAAAAACTTAAGCTTCCTAAGTAATGTTTTTTCTTAATATTTTTTTAACCTATTATTCAATAAAAACACTCCAAAAAATTACAAAATATTCATTTGAATTGTGTAAGCATAATAAGAAAACACAATCTATTGTTACATAAAAATATTACATATTTATGTTTCACCCTAAAAGTATGTATTTGGAATACTCTATAGCAGTGGTTCTTAAACTTTTTTTTCGCGTATCATTCGAGTATATTATCAATCAGTCACATACAACTAGTGATTAAAAATAGAACCATACAATAACATTTTATTAGTGTTTTTACACTTACGACTTCTACGTACCACTAGTGGTACGCGTACTACTGTTTGATAATCGCTGCTCTATATTGTATATATAAATTGTAGTAAGCAATGCAAATTGCATATTATGTGAACAATTTTAATTTTCCTAATTGTAAATTAGTTATATATGAAAATGTAAAATATATCATTAAATTATGTATGAATTAATATACTCGAATTTCAAATTCAAGTCGTCACGGGTTAACCTTAATAGATTGATTTGAAACTTTTTGTAGTTCATTTTTTTATGCATATACACAAATTAAGTGGGTGAGACCAACAAAAATGAAAAAAAAAATTTATAGTTAAATAAGGGACACACTATAGACTGTACAAACATTCATACAGCCAATTAATTAACTAAACAATTTTCACAGGCATGCATTTGAACATTTTACAATTACTACTCCATTTTAGTTTTAGTAATATTCCAATTAGCAATATGTTTAGTAGCATAGGTGCCTATTTTTAATAAAGTATTTGATAATTTTACATTATTATAGTAATTGTTGGATCTCAATGTTTTAAATGATATTTCGTTCTACTTAATATTAAAACTATCGAGTGAACTTAACAAATTAATAATATTATTTTCAGTTTGCCTGTGTTGTACGTTGAATTGTTAGCACACATTTCACAAATTAGTTTCCAAGCTGAAACAAAAAAAGTACTGATACAATAAAAAATAAAAATATTCAATTACAATTGACATAATATTTAAGTGTTTGTTATTATTTAAACTATCAGTTTGACACATAGGTACATCTATTTAAATATACAATTATAAATATGTGCTTTTTTATTCATTATTTATTTTAATATTAAAATATGTATAACTTTATTCATATTTTTGTTTCTATAAATATATAATAAAATATAATAAAAATATATTAAGTAAATACATATCAAGATTAACCATAAATTATAATAAGGGAATCACAATAAAAAATAATATTAAACTTACTACACAGATAAAAATCAATAAAAATTATCTATTTGAGGAAACGTAATACATATTTTATGGGTGAAAATTAAATGTGTAGTTAGCAATTTCTAATAAATAACAATTTAACCGTATTATTGTTCGAGGTACAGAGAAGTTTTAACTTATAATGTTGTATGTTATACTTATAATCTAAATCTACTGATAAAATAATTTAGAAACATTTTCACTTACAATGTGTTTCAAGTTGTATTTTATTCTATAGAATGAAGTAAAATCATTAGTTTTAGTTTATTGTACATAAGTATTATAATAATAATAATAATATAAACGTACTTTAAAAGCTATTAAGGCAATTATTGTTATAAAGGAGAGATAATATTATAAACTCTTAAAATATTACTCTACTGTTGGATAACTTTTTTACCTCTATAAAATAAATCATTTAAGTTCAAAAGCGAGTTGTAGTTAAATTAAAATGTGTATAAAAAATTACTTAGAAACTTTTACAAACAATTTGTTGTAATTTTTATCAGTAACAACTTGCCTACTTATAACTAATAACTAACGTGTGTTGTTAGCATAAAGATTTTACTTGTCAGCCGCAGTAATTCCACGTCTATACGATTTCTAACATATTTGGTTACCATTACGAATTTAAAATAATAGATCTATAATTTCATGAAATAAATTTATCCAAAATGTATTATAATTAATACAATATCAATATATAATGTATCAAGACCCTTACCCTATAGCAGTGGTTTCAGGAAACAATATTTTTATAATCCAGTTGCTACTATTTTTTTTTTTTTAATGTCATGTACCACTTAAAAATATACGACTACCTATATTAAGTTTAAAATTAATAATAATTCCAAGTTATTTTTCTTGAAAGTCACGGAGCATCTACGAACTATTCGTATTCTAGGTAGGTAGGTATATGTTACGCGTACCATTGGTTGAGACCCACTGACCTATAAACTTTTCGAAGTCCATATTTCCAACCAAGTATAAAGGAAGAAAATATAGAAAAGAATACGATACATATGATATCCTATCCCATGACCACCATCCATACTTCGACGGAGAATTTCATTGATAACACAAGGAACACCACATATGGAATTTTATGTATGGTACTAGGAAAGGTTTGTGCTGTTAGGGTAAGTATGTTAATGCGATTGTAATTGAAACACATAATACATATTAAACTACTATAGAATTTATTACAATTAACTTTTAGTTTCCTGGTGAATCTAAATGGTGAAGTAAACAAGATGTTAGCACGTAGATAATTATATATAAATTATTTAGGTAAGTAAATATTAATAGGAAATTATTTATTTTATAAAAAATGTGTTTATTTTGCAGTAGTTAATTTATGTACCTATGTTTTATTTGTCTATACCATTGTGATTTCTGGTTATATAGTACCGTTCTTTAAATCAAACACAAACAACTTCAATTTAACGTGTTTAATGAAAAAATAGCCTCCAAGATCTGTTGTACATATAGTGACCCTATTACACCAATTCAGTATTTTATCATGCATGTAGGATCACAAAGGCTGCACTTACAGTTCATTGTGAATTGTATTACCATTTACTGCATTTTTTTTTTTACATTTGATACATATTGAGTTATTTATGTTGGTTAAAATCAAATTAAGTGATTTCTCCAAGATACATATTTTTTCAGGAAAACTCAAGGTCATGTAAGATTACAAACACCAAAATCCAAATTAATATTCAGGTACATAATCCAAAACCATTTGTTTTTATCTGACTATACGTAGGATTATTATTAATATATTATAATCAAACTACGCACATTAATAAACTTAAAAAAGCCTATATATTTTTAATACAAATTGTACACCTTTTCCGGCATATTCTTGACGTGAATATTTTATGGAAAACATCAGTTAAGAAACCCTACGATATAATTTATCGTTTATGTTCATTTTATAATATATATATAATTTATAATGGACATTTATATGCACATAATTTATATAAAAATAATGCACAAATAATATGGGTAACGATCTAAACGGTTTTATATAGAAGTTGTTGGCAACGTTGAACCTTGTGTATTTTAGTAGGAACGTTTACTTTTTCTAGATTCTTTATATGCGAACCAAAATAGGGTGTGGTTTTGGAACTCTGTTCTAAATATATAAATAATAGATGCTGATACACAAACATATTAAAACATTTCAATGAGCAGAATAGGATCGAAATAATTTTGCATATTAAACGACCTCAGATGAAATACATTTTAAACGTCGCTATGAGAATGGTTAGGTATATTGATCTATCTGAAGGGAGTTCTTACCTAGGAGAAAAAGCTTTCAATTTTTATTCCTAGTGTAAAAGTTTACAAAATAAATATTTTGAGAAACGAAGTATATAATTATAACTCTATGGAATATATAAACATATATCTTACAAGCGATAAATTATGTAAACTTTTTAGTATTTTCCTTATTTTATTTAATTTTACATCATTGAATGATGATGTATAGAAATACAATTTTCGCCTAATTCAGTAATATACAACACTACAAGATGTTGGATCTGAAAGTGGCATTATCGCATTATCTGGTACCTTCGTTACTTTTAAATATAATAAAAAGTTTACAAAAAGTTCATACTTCAGATCAAGAAGAAAAATCAAACTCACTTGATCTAATGGACCATTTGAAATTGTAAAAACAAAAATTCTGCATATTCATCATATTACATACCTAAAAAACTGGAATAGTTATTGACCGATTATCCAAAATCATTAAAAGCATCAAAATGGCGATGGAATCTAAACGGCTCCTGTAATTATTTAAAAAAATGATTTCATGCGATGGTTATTTATGTGTGTTAAAATAATGTTTATAACAATTGATTGTTACCTTTAAAATATAATAATTTATTAGCTCTTGATTAGAGTTTAAAATTTTAAATATTCATTGAAAAGTAATTTTTGGATTCAAGGACAAGAACCAGTAGATTTAAGTGGTTTATAAATATATTTTAAATAAATAATAGTACAAAATGCATTTATATTTGTACATAAAAAAGTAGCATTATTCATCAAATATTATAATACATTTATATAATGATAGAAAAAATGTATTGATGGAAACGCATCTTTAATATTTAAAAACTAAAAAACAGAATTTAATTTATAAAAAAAATTATACAATAATAATTATATAAATATAATTTAATGACAATTTAAAACTGTATACAATTTTTTGTTTTTGCTTTATTATTATACACACAATCTGTACCTCGTGTCTACAATAAGAGTATTAGGTAAGATAAATAAAAATACATGAATAAGCTTAATAAAAGCAGCCACCCAGTGATGACACTTATAAATTGAGGTTATACATTAATTTATATACATACCTATATATGAATTTGTATGGTTTTTTTTTTATATTATAATACTAAGTTAGTAGGTATATCTCTATACCAATTGGGTTTAAACGCCTTGGAGGATTACCCGGAATACAATTTGCTGAAAGAGCTTTGATTAAAGGGTTGGAATTAGTTCCAAGCTGATTATGAAATCTTTTATAATAAGTGACTGCTCCTTCGTATACCTAATTTCACTATGAATAGTAATCACGACAGAAGCTTTTGAAGTTAGGTAAATTTTTGTAGTTTTTAGTATCAGTAGCACCCGTACGTATGAAATTAGATAACTGTGACTTTTTTAATTGATAATTTACTGTGTTATAATTACAAATGTTATAAAGTTGTATTTCTTTTGGATATTGACTATGCAAATATTTTGTCTTAAAATTAGTAGTATATGTTTTAAAATGTATGTTACACATCTTACCAGTATTTTATAAGTAAATTTATCAAAAAAGGAAAAATTACATTCAGTTAATACTATACAGATATTGTGTTAATTTTCAATAGGTAAATTATGATCACACGGCGTCATGAATAGATAATATAGCTACACCAATGCCGTTAAAACATTTTCGTTGCCTATCTCATAACTTTCTAATACAATTATTTAATAATACAATCATGATCACACGGCGTCCTTGGATAGGCTATTTACCTACATCATCATTGTTTTGTGTAATTTTATCCGGTAAACCATAATAACCTAATATTTTTCATTCATTTCCGAAATAAAATTCTGACACTCAATTATCAGACAACTACAACCTAATGACGTGAGGTACAACCAAACCGAGATGCGCCAGAGTTAAGAACTGAGGCAGATTGTTATTTGCCATTGTTGCAACTTACCCTAAACTTTGAAAATTAAACTTGAGTGTATTAGAATAATAATTACTAACGACTGTATAGTTCCAAATTCTTACTCTAATGTGCATTAGAGTGAATTTTGTTTGACTGTATTATAAATTATTATACTAATCACTGATAAGTGATAAGTATAACCAGTTGTAATGACTTTGATGTATAAACATAATTTAATATAATTCCAGTATATTACCTACTCTTCTCCTTTTTTTGATGAACTACACTCGTTAGGCAACTGGAAAATGAAATGTTGACTTGGAAGTCAAACATTTAAAATCTATACCTATATATTTTGTATCTTAAGATATTATGAAGGAACCAGCAGCTTACAATATATGCCACTAGAATAATGCCCACTAGCTTTTACAAAGTAGTGCATACGATAAGTTATAATTTTATAATATTATAATTTAATCAAAACGTAAAATTAAATATATTACTGTTTTTTTTTTTTTTTTTTTAAACATAATTAGTAGTGTAAAATAGTTTTCAAGACAATAATTAAATTAAATGAAGTACACTAATACATGTTTTTAAATGTTTTTATCACAATTAGAATGCTGAAATAATTTTCCCAGCTGGACCGATGATACTAAAATATAAAACGATAAGAAATATTAGCATATATTTTTTTTTCTGAACATGTAGTTGAACAAAAATATTTTTAAGCAGTATAATCATGTCATTATTAATCCTATTTTCTGATATAGTTTAATAACACTATTGAAACCTTTAGTTAAGTAATTTCATAATTATTTATCTACATAGTTAATTTTTGAAGATTGAATACAAAGTCACTCGTGTTTTATTATATTTAATAAGGTTTTAAAACCGTTAGTCATGAATAATTTTTAAGGGAGTGTACCTTAAATATCAAAATCATTCTAAATAAACTATGGTAAACATAATACGGTTTGAAACTATTTTACGAATGTATGAATGATTATTTATTATCATTGCTTTCACATTTAAAACACCACTCTAGTGGTCCACTAAACTCTTATACATCTCCTATACATCACTGTAAACATTTTTATTTTTACCGTTTACGTATATATTTTTATCAATTCGTCGTTCTCTCGGTCTTTTACATTTTACTCTATTCAAATAGTGCTTATAATATGAAATCGAGAAAATTAAATTTCATTATAATATGTGAACGTCGACATTTTAATATTTTTATAATTATTGAAATAAATTTAATATGACTCTAGTTAGTTGTAACTTGTAACGGTGTGATGAATCATTATTAGCGTTAAAATATGTATTTATTATAAGTTAAAGTAATTACCTTAATTTAATTGTATTGGTGTAAAGTGACTCAATGAGTATTATTATAGTATTAGTATTTTTATTATAGTGCAGATTACTCACTATATGTATACGTATTGTTTAATTTTAAAGAAGTAGAATTTCAACTGGTTGAATTTAACTTGGTCAACCAGTCAACTAAACGAATAATATTTCAACCTATTACACTAACAGATACTGTTATATATACATTATTTGTGGTTAAATAAATCGAATAAGTTTTTGGGTCCATAGGTTCGATATGCACATTGCACAGCCATCGTATTTAATGCTTTGTCACCAAATTATATTCGGATGCACTTGAGATGATTTAACTAGATGGACGTATAATATGGTTCCACACGAGCATGATATAAAAACAAGACAGCGTCTACAAATACGCAAGATACTAATTGGAAAACCAATAAGTAAAGGTGATGAGAAAACTGAAAGATATATTGATGTATAATACGTACATACCATATATTGTGTACCTTTATATAGTTGAAAGACTAAAATAATTGTTGATACCGCATAGCTGTGCGATTTCCAGGAATCGATAACTATGTATTAATATTATTATACATTTATACTCAATAAACAATAAATTAGACAATGCTAGACAAAACTATGAGACATGCACGTAAGTTTGCGTCTCTATAACAAGCCTTAGTTTGTACAAGTCGTTGAGTGGTAAGGATTTGAGTAATTTCAAATAAATGGTCAAGTATTTAACGTTTAAATTATTCTAAGTGTTTCGGTCAAACAAAAATATACCTAATCCAAATGTCTGTTTAAATTGTATCAGCGTGTAAGACATGATTTTGTGCTCTGTAAATCCACATATTAATATCAACAGTCTGTCTCTATAGGCCTGTATCTTTTCTCTCTAATGCAGAGAGTACTCTTCCCAATTAATTATGTGATTATGTGACCATCACAAGCATCACACATGCCCACGATATTTCTACCATTATAGTAAAAAAAATGACGACACATTTGTAACTTGCATAGTTGCATGCGTAAAAACATATGTCATGTTATCCTGGAATACAAAATATAGGTAATATACTTTTAAAATACGTTTCGTCGATCGGCTGTATCTATTCATAAATTATATACATAGCCACATAGGTACGCTCAAATATAATTACATTGTCTACATTTTAGACATTATTATTATTTATGTACATATTAAATACATGTATAGAATATCACGGAACGCTGCACCTCTATGACACGGTAATGGTTTTTCACTAGGGCATTATAAAAAAGATTTTGATGCGAGCAAATTAGACGTCCAAGACAATCGTTTTCACGACAGCCGTCAGTCAATCTGGTCAATGATGACTCAACAGTGAACGGTGGTTATTTTCCGTGAACAGAGTTGTGTGCCTATCTATTACTTTGCCTGTAGTGGTGAAGCTAGGCCAGTTTTATGTGCTTAAACCTTCCTTTTTTCCTCCTGACAAATGTGTTTTTCACATTATTTATTTAATATCATTATAGTGGTAAACATATCCGGATTTCAAAAATTTGCTAAATCTGGATTATTCAACTCGATTTTGCTGTTCGATGATATCATATAAAATATAAAATATAACTAAATAATTATCTAGATAACTTATCTAGATAAGTCTCAACTCTGTTTATAGATCACGATTTAAGTTTTTAATTTCCATAGAAAAACCATATCATATCTGAGTTCCGACACCATCTGATATAATGACATATATGCTTTTACAACACGGTAGTGCGTTAAACCTTAAAATGTTAATTAAGTCCTAAATCGAGTTAGTTACACTTTTGTGTTTATAACTTTTACCTGAATAAAGTGAAAAAAAACATACTTATGAAACTTTTAACATGGCTTGGTACTTTTAATCTATTATAATATAAACTTACAATTTAAAAAAAATTGCTCAAGTTCCCTTTTATATAGATGAACTTACGATACATACTGCCCATATTGGTATACTTATGTTTTTTTTTTATTGTTCAGAAGTAGTTCTTTAAAAAATCTATTTTCTTAATAATATTGTTAAAGCTATTTCCTATTTTATATTAAAAATTTATTCACACTATGCTATGCTAAGAAGATATTTATTTGAAATTTATGAAAATAATACATTTTATAAGTATATAATCTTATAATACCTAATTAAATAATAGTAATTCAGTAATTTAATGTAGTGTAATATAATGGAAATTTAACATATTATTTCCAGTGAAAAAAAAAAATATATAACGCTAACTACTAACCACGTGGTTGATGAATTAAAACTAATAAAAAAATAAAAATGGTAATAGTATAATATACATAAATGCAATGATTTCAGAAAAAATTAAGCCAATCTATCGTTTTATTAATAGTAAAATATATTAATTTAATAACAATATCAAAAAAAAAACACCCATCATAATCATCATATATATATATATACATTATGTATGTATTAGTCATTTACTATGGGTTGACAAACTGTTTTCGTTCAGAATCGTTTTTCATCTGCAATGATTTATTATTGAATTCAAATTTAACACAAATTTGCGTAGGTACATTAGTGTGTTTGTACATCTCAGTGACGAGGTACATCGGTACCTACTGTACAGCCAAGTGGTTACGTATTTTTCTCATTTTTATTCTGCATTTGACCATTTGTTGGTATGAATTTAGACGTGTCAGAACATTTTTTAGATGAGTAGATTTATTTCAGTAGTACATTTGTACGCAATTATGGTATAGTTTTAAGTTCAATATTATATTTTAGCGTTTGCAATATTGTTATATTGATTGAGATTTCTCTCATGTAATATTCCATTATTTTATGACTTTACTAACGTCATTACTGGTTAGGAATAGAAATGGTAGAAATATCGATTCTATAAATATTAAATATTATTGTTCATCGTATGTACACATTGCTAATAGTTTTGTCAATGGTCTTAAGCTTAACTAAGTATTGATTTTGTATACAAATACAGGCTGGCTTCGTATTCAATTATAATAAATTATAATATTATATGAGTAATAATACTATAATACATAAATATTGACATATTAATAGTATACATTTGTTCATCGTGTTTATATTTATCTACGAGAGCCCTATTATTTTGAAAATAATCATATTTTAAATCAATGAATTTTTTCAAACGATCACTAAGTGACATCTGAATAATTGTTCATTAATTAAGTTAATAGATATTATTTACTATTTAAATATCGGAATATTATCATTTTGTTTTTTGATTCTTAAAAGGCCTTTGGCCAGCGTCCTTCTATTTTTTTTTAAACTCACAATTTTAAAGTTCTTTAATTTATATTACGCAATTTAATGATTCTGCCTTAAATCCCTACTGACCTCTGATAAAATGTTATTTATGTTTTCGTTTGTATATTTAATCTTTTTGGTTTTTATTTAACGTAGACCTAACCTAACCTGTAGTTTCTGTTTCTACAACAACATCATTTATCTTTATAAATTTTCAAATTATCTCCAAGTTAATAGTTATTAATTTATTGAATTTAAAAATTAGAATGATGGAATGCAGCTTTCGATGGTTATACCAAGATCATTTTAAATTTAACAAAACTTCTAATTTGCATTTTTTCTTCCGATTCTCCTTAAACATAGATTATCAATGATGACAAGATGATAATGGATTGTTTAATTTGATTATTTACTCAATATTTAATAATAAAATGTTAATGAAGTATTTTATATAACTATAATATATATATATATACATTTATATACATACCAGTGACTAGAACTGGAGTCCATTTTATAAAAGCAAGGCAATAAGTTTTCCGGTTCTTTTAGGTTTTTATCGGTTCTAAAAAAATAATTAAACATTTTTA
This sequence comes from Diuraphis noxia, assembly GCF_037042655.1. Taxonomy (NCBI): domain Eukaryota; kingdom Metazoa; phylum Arthropoda; class Insecta; order Hemiptera; family Aphididae; genus Diuraphis; species Diuraphis noxia. Next base: position 84,880,908 of record NW_028301712.1, read on the forward strand.
TTTAAATTGAGTTTTTTTCCCAGCCAAGTATTACCAATGGGTGATATTTTAATTCAAAATATTCATGCTAATGTTATTATATCATATATACTTATTGTGATATGTTTTACAGGTTGCGTATTTCAAATTGTAAAATAAAAAATAAAACAAAATAGAGTTTTTAAGAAAACAAAAAAATGATTTTAAATATATATATATAACTTGTATTTTTTAACTCAAAGTCATTGTATTACGTATTAATTGACGACGGCGAATTTACAAACATGCAGTTCTCGTTTTTTATTTGCAATATAACGAGAATGATCGAACAACAATGATATGTTTATTCTATGAATGTTTAAGAAATATCTATGAATAACAATATTTAGTTATTTAAAACACTTCTCTGATAAGTAATACCTAGATAATGATTGGTAAAAATGCATTTTTAAGAGCCGATAAGTACCGAAATTAACCAAAACTAGAAAAGAACGCTTACTTGTAATTTTAAGAACTGGAATCGGACTGGAACCGATTATTTTTTAATTTTAAAAATCATCAACCCGAAACCAGAATCGGAAAAGTTTTCGGACTCCAGTCTTTAAATTATACTCATAAAATATGTAACAGTACATATAATTGTATGATTTATACAATTTATAACGATTAGTTTAATATATTTTAGAATAAACATAAAGAACATGAACATTTTAGATTCTCTATTATATATATTTCACGGGTTATTTAAATTCTAATCCAACCTATGATTTTTGGCATATTGTACATTATAAAAAAAAAAAAAATACTTAGGTATCCAATAGTTGCTTAGTACCCACCCGTCCCACCCACTAAGAGATACCTACGCACCCGTATATTTCAACTGTGAGACAATATTTTCTTATAATAACCCCTCGGTCGGCGATCCCCCCTCACTGTACTGCCTGTACAACAATAATAAGTATCAACTTACTATTATAGAACTATGGTAGGTATAAGTGTCAGCATTGCCTTCAAGTCTAACTTTTCCTTGTCCTCCTGCGAACCAACAAATAATGTTTATTTTTCTTCGTCCAGTAATGTTTTCTTTCAACAATAAATAATATTGGTCGCATTTTTGTGGTGCTAATAATATGATGGTAGTGAATATCATCATAATAACATTTTATAAAAATATTGTCTTAAGATCAAACAATACATCATATGAATTATTTTGAAAAAGTCCATTTTTTGTTTCTAAACATTTCGTGTGAACATTCAAGTCTAGCTATACTTTTATTCATTTTGTAAAAACTGTCTATACACACTGTTTACTTGATCGGACACGCTGTAAAATCCACCCTAATGTTTACCAAAGTGTCCGCCTATGATCATAATACGTTTCAATAACATATTATTCATCGGATGTAATAAAAACAACGTGAAAGCAAATAGGTAAATAAGGTAATTTAAAAAAAACCCCAACTGTAGTGAAAGTTTTCCGCTACTCTATGACAAACTTTCTTATCAGACAAAAATATACTGTGCCATTGAAACATCAAAATGTACCTATATATTTTGCCACATTAGCCGTTAGTACATAGTTTATTTTATTCAAGGCGGTCCTGTAGGAAGCATTATTCACCTGTCCTAAGTACAACACACCATTAATAGTGTTCACGTGTAGGCGCTAGGTAATGCATATTCCCATGACGGGCTCGTGCTATTTTGTAAGCTTCGATTTATATTTCTGAATTTCAGTGATTGTTTGTACTTTATCGAAATAATATATTATATAGCTCACCGAAGAGACAGAGTAGATTATTCTTGAATTATTTTCAAAACATTATAAAACTTAATTTTACATAACATAATAATATTATTGCCTTGTTGTCAAAATAATAATAAATATTACGTTCCTACAACTAAAAATTCTTTGCATATATTTTTCTCGTTATTTTAATGATTTCTATTGTTTCTAAAGTAAAAAAAAATACTGTGATTGTTATTTTTTCTATAAAGCCTTAAAAACACTGTAAAAGTGTAAAGCTATTAATTGTTAGTTGTTCGACTAAATGACAAAAATCCTAATGAAAAAATCGCTCCCACCCAAATATACAAATTCAAACTGTTAAAAAATTGATTTTCAAATTTGTATTTAGCGTTTTCAATACGTCATATTTGTATGTTCAAACTTCAACTGCAATTTGAAAGTTATACAAAACCGTGTCTTATTTAAAAAAATATATACATATTCTTGTAGTTATATACAATAATATTAGACTTAAATGGATTAAAAATTAAAATTTTATAGATAGATTTGAATGTTGTGTTTTAAAAAAATGAAGCGATGAAAACAATACAAAAATAAAATAAACATTCTTTAAACATCAAAAAGTACGCGTTGTTATGTAAGTGGATTCTACAGAAGAATGAAATAGTTTTCATTCCTTATTATTCCCCTCATCGGTTTCGTCTCTCTCATATACACGTCAATTAAAATTAAAAAATGCATTTTTCCAGTAATAATTGTTTCCCGTCACTTTGTCCGCCGTGCCATACAAAAACGGTTTAATTTTATTGACGTCTTCAAAATCATTATATAATATACATACTATACATATTATATATATACTATTATCGTTGTGTAGGCACGGTCAACGTGTCCAATACCAAAAAAAAAAAAAAGGGCAATGCTTCTGTCATCATTGTCATTTGCGTACAAATGTCGTGGGACGGCGGTGGTGACGATGTTACACACTGCCCGACGGTGACGAGAGAGTCCAGTGCAGTGAGTGTGCGTGTCCAAAAACGTGTGTGTGTGTGTGTTGTGGGTGATGGGTTATTTTGGTGGGGGGGGGGGGTGTCGTTACGGCGCGTGGGTGGATTATATATGTATTATTATATATTCCACAGTGGTGTGAGCGCCCGCGGTGGTACTACTCGACCATGTGATGGGTAGGTGGGTCGGTGGGTTGGTGTTGGGTAGGGGTATTTTTTGGGGGGACGCGTTTCGCGGACAGGGCGTGCGCGAGGTGTTCGTCGCGTTTGATCACCGCGCGATGCGTGTTGGTCGCGCGGAGCCGAGTAAGAGCCACGGCAGTTTGTCGCCGCGCACCGTCAAACGCGTACGCCACGCCGCCGTCTCCAGCCAACTGACCGCGCCGTGGCCGCTCGGCGGGACTGTCTACGACGTGCGATCCACACGACTCGGACATAATATTATTGTTTACGGCGACCCGTCGCAATTGCCGTCGTTCTGTCACCGACTGCCCTCCGATGATTCGTTGAACTGATCACCATTGTCCGCTCACACCGCTTCGCCCCTTAAACCCGGACACCGACTCCCCATCCCCCATTCCCCGTGACAAGACAGGAAGCCACCATGAACCCCACCGCCGGCGTGCCCACCGTACTCGAGGATGCTGCGTTGTACAGGTACGAGATGTGCCGGAACATGACTTCCGCCAACGTGCCGTTATGCGTCAACAGCACCGAGTTCATCGACTACAACAACACCGACGACGAGATCCTTCAGGTAAAAGACGAATATCACTGCGAATATCCTGGCCGGTGCAGCTGCAGTGTGTTTCTCGTGCAGGAGAATATGAATATCGAATTTTAACCGTTTCGGTTTCTATGTATAGTGTTTAATAATACGATTGTTGAATATGTCATTATTGTTTTTATATGCAACTTCTGCAGTGAACCGCATTGATGAGTTGTGGTCACATAAACTGCCACGAATAGGCGTATTATTATTTGAGATCATCAAAAAAGATCATCAAAAGTTCTACGGTAGTGTTATAGTATTAATATTTAATAGTAATCTGTGTAAAAAGTCGACTCTTCAGATGTTCTCTCGTGGGTATATGACCATTATAAAAACGTGTACCTACTTATATTTTAGTCGTAAATTCATTGCATTGAATTCTCTTTCGCGACAACGGCCTTTCCTTGATATATTTTTTACAACCACATAATAATATCTTTCGAAGTTATTTTATCAGCATGTAATACGGAATAAACGAAAATGCGACAACAGGTCGACTAACAACACGCGGTAGTATATTATCTACTTTTAATATTAAGTATGAGATTTTTTTTTTTTACTTCACTGATCTCTCATACTATCCACATTATATTTGTTTTGCTGTATGAATACGTTTTATATTCGTTAATTTTGTTCAATTCATTATTTATTATGATTATTACTTTGATGGAATATAATATATAATATTAACCGGAAATATTGTCGATAGCACTATAATGACACGCCGTGATGATACTTATCGTTTGTAACCCCCGCCATTGGTTTTGCAGAGTGCAATATTGTCTTCGTGAAACGTATTAAAACTTGCAAATACCTACTTCGAAAGGTTTTGCGATGAAAAACGAATACCTACGTGTGTTATAATAGACATTGAAACATTTGCCACATATTATATATTACATACATACATGCAAGGTATAACAGATAGAACTGACTTTTGGAATAACTTTTGTTCAAACTAATATTATTTTTTATTTACATGTATCATCATTTTTTATTACTGACAATAAAAAAATTTAAATTTAATAAAAATTTTTTTGGATAAATTCAAAGTAGCCTATTTAAGAATCTAATTATATGAACAATTTTTATGGTAAAAAGATTTATCTAAGTAAAGTACGAATAGTTTATTTCTTAGAATTTTTTTAAATTCAATATTTTTTTGGTTAAATTAATTTTGAACGTAATAACTTTTTTAAAAATATTACTTTACAGGGTGTTACCACTGGGTATTCTCCCTAATCACATTAATCATGTTATCTGTTTTCTTTTTACTTACCGTTTATCAAACCCCTCTTACTATACAAAAATTATGTATATATTGTAGATGTATTAAATACAATTTTTAAAAAATAAAAGACTTGAGAATTTGCTGACATGAGTATATTTCTTAAATTATTTACTTATCATATAATATTAACAATTTTTGTCATACACTGAATTAGCATATTTTTTCTTTTGGTCAGATTTTTCTGTTACACCCTGTATATGGTAGATACCGACTATATTATTATTACAATATTTACATTCAAAACTGCCTTTATAGACATATATGATTACTTGAAAAGTTTAGAGTGTAATCTCTATAAAAACCTCAAGTTCTTTGGATTTATTAAAATGTGTACCATAAACAGTGTTGTTTTTTATGGAAACGTTACTAAAATTCTCGTAAATGTTTGACACTAAAAAATTATTTGCAAAGTTTTTAATTTTAAGGCATACTTACGTGAAATGCCTATTTAAGAAATTGTGAATAAATTTTAGCATTTATTAATATAATACATGATTAATTATATTTTCGTTTCTGTTAAAATAACTAAATTATTTACTTGTTATTTTTTAGTAGTATTATCTGCTATGCATAAAAAAATAAGTGTTAGTTATATTTCTATTTATAATAAATAATAACTAAATGTTCTATGATAATTGTATTTATTTATATATAACTCATAATTTTACAAATTAATATCAATATTTATTTCTACTTAAATTATTAAAAATATTATTGTATATACTTTACTGTCTATTGAGTAGGTACTTATTTAAAATTGGTTTATTTAACAACCTTTTTGTATGATACAAGTACCTATAGTCAAATAAATCATATGATTTGTCAGATTTATTTGCCTAAAGTGTAACAGAAGTATGGGCATAATAGAAACTGATTATTAATAGTTTAATAGTAAAACAAAAATAATAATTAACTTCAGAATAATCATGTTTGTAATATTAATGTATTATAAATCTTAAAAATATAACTAAGTATAATGCTTTGGAGATAAAAATGTATCATATATTCAGAAGTTATGAATAAAAGAAACATAATGAAAAAGAAGCATTTAATGATTTTGATAAATTTAATCATTTAGGAATACAAAATTTACTATAAGTTCGATATAAATTAAAGATATATTATGTACATTGTGGTAAGTGAGAATGAATGAAAATATATTTTACTTATAAGTTAAAAACTTAAGGCACAAATATAAATTCTAAATAAACTAAGAAGTGCAGCATATTGATTATACTTAGCTATTTACATACGCGACATGAGAAGAATTATTAAGTAATTAACAAATTAATTAACTATTTTTTTCAATTGGTAATAAGTAAGTAAAAAGAAATTAAAATGTATTATTTTTCTTCAAAGTAATTTCTAATTTTTAGTTATAAAGTTGTTTAAAATAATAGTTACAGTAAATAATACCTTTAAAGTGGGGTTTAATGTGTATTCGGTAAAATGTATTAGTATCTGAACAGTGCTTAAATTGAAAAATCAAAGACATTTTTAATTCTAATTTAACAAAATAATTATTTAAAAAAAAAAACTGAAATCGGAATAAATAAAAATATGAAAAATAAGATAACCAATTAAACGAAATATATATACCTAAGATAACATATCATTGTAATATACGAGTAAAACATTATCCAATTTAATTGAATTTAAGATTTGAATATTATTTTACTTTTCAAATGTTTAATATTATGTTATATATTCATTAACATTGAACATTATTTTTCACAACATAAATATATCATTACAATAATGTAAATTTATGAAGTGTCAATGACCATATTTTAAGAAGCAAAATAAAGATGAATTTAAAAAATTAACGTTATTTTGGTATACTAAATAAATGAGTAAATATATTCACTATACTATTAAATGCAATTTGTATTAATATATTTTATATCTAAATTGCCATAGATAAATGACGGGTAGGGTGATAGGGTCCACGTTCAAATAATAAATTTCAAACAACATTGCCTACAATAACATCTGTACGGGTTAGGGTACGGGTAATAATTGTAACCTACGAAGCTCAATTCGATTATATAAAACGCTTCTTCTTTATATTTTGGATTTAATAGAATAATAAAATGTACGCTATAAAATATAGCAACACATTACTACAATAAGAACATATTAAAACGACACGTTTATGGAAACAATGACAATATAACATACTATGTATGTTCAAAATTATTAAGAAAAACTTTTATTTAATTGTCTTGTTATGAAACTATTGCTATATGATAATCTTATTGGCATTATACGTTTTTTAGCTGATAATATAAAACTAGAAATCAGAAAAATTCATCACATCAGAATGTGTATCAAATATTTTTTAAATAAAGATAAAAACAATATGAGTATTTACCTTATACATATACGTTCCCAATTTATTATGATACAACTATGGCTTAAAGTTTGTAATACATCGATACTTTCATACAGTAAATAAATCAATATTTACTTTAAAAAAAACTAAAATAACTAAATGAATTAAAAGATTAAATAAATAAAAATTAAGTGATTAAATTTTTTTTCAAAAAAACTAATTTAAAAGTCTAAATCGTTTTGATTATCTTTTACATGTGATATATAAAACAGATTATATTTACATAATATATTGTAAACAACATTTTTAGTATACTTTTTTTCCCTCTACTCGCTGAATATTATAAACTATGTATAATAGATACATGTGTATTATATAAGTTTCAGGAGAAACTAAAATTATGGTTATATGTTATATAGGTCCACATTATACATAGTAGGTACCTACTTAGTGCACTTATTCGTATTGTTATCAAAAAAAAATATCAATTTTCAACTATAATATTAAATTTGTCCTTAGATACATGAAATGTATCATCAATCGTCACCCTATTATTGTTTATATTTATTTGTATTTTATAAGTTTAGAATTTGATAGATTAGAAATTTTCGATCCTTGGTTAATATTTTACATTTTTCAAATTATATTTTACTTCTAATATTTCTTTTACAACTTACGTTTTAAAAGCCATTACTCATTTTGCTGTTTATTTTTAGATATTATCACACAGTCACGCTGACCCAAATCAATTATAATTATAGCAAACTTTCCTTATTTAAACCATAATAACTATTTATTTTACGAATAGGTATATTAATAAAATTTAGTGCGTATGTAATATCTAATCAACCTTATTGTTTCTATTATCTTATTTGTATCTATAAATTCACTCGTAAAATATTCGAAATGTATCAAAAGAAATAATAAAATTTAAAAACACTATAATTGTGCTCAACAAAATATGTTTTTAAATTATTATTAAAATATTGATTGAAGGTGTTGTACTGCTATCTCGCAGAAGTTTTAAAAAATGTATAGGGCTATGTTTTTATGACTGTTATTATATTATATTTTGTGTCATGATATAACATTGTTAGATTATATATCACAAACGCCATATTTTTGTTTTGCATAAACTATAATGCAAAATATAAATTAACTCAACTTGTTAAATATTTATACGGACTGCTGGAGTGGAATTATAAAAAAGGCAAATACTTTCAAATTTATATTCTAGCACTTATGAAATTAATATGTATACAAATATTGTGTTTCATAAACAAAACATTTTAAGTATAGTTGAGAAGTTTGTGGCATTTCGTTGAATACAATATTTCAAGAGTAATACACAAATTACTGTTTAATAAGAATAGTTGGTTAATGATAAATTTAAAAACAAAAACATTGAGATCACATAAAGGGGATTGGTACGTTACGTGAAGGTAATACCTATATCGGTGGTGTGCAGTTGAACTCTTTTCTAATATTATCAGTATACTCGGAGAAATCTAACACAACTATAAGGTGGCGCTTTATAACATTTTCACGTGTGTGATTAAAATATTATTATTGAGACTTAAAATTATCGATATCGCATAGGTAATAACACTATATATTAATTGCGAGTGAATGCAGAGAGAATCACGAGTGTAATATACGACACGCGCGCAGGTTTTGCATTCAAAAATATACCTTCGTGATAATAAATTATTAAAGCATTTATGTATGCACGGTGTTTTGCCAACAACGTTTATAAGATCCTTTTTTCCTTAAAAGCGTAACGAATTTTAAAAAAAAAATCATATGCTAACAATTTACACTAAAAAAGGTTGGTTCCACCAGAAGAAAAGAAGTTAGCATATAGTATGGAAACATAAATAATTTAAAACTATATACCTACTTAAAATTATAGTTTAATACATTTATTATTGAAGGAAAACACAGGATGATGCATGCTTGGTAAATAACAATTTATCCTCTCGTATTTAATTATTTGCCACAGTTTTATTTACTTGTAAATTTCGAACTAAAATGTATTCCACATACCACATTTAACGGAACGGTTTGCTTTAGTGTTTATTTTGTCTTTTCATAATCGTTTAAAGATTTTTATGAGGAACTTTTTTCTGCAGTACCTACAACAACACAAACAGATTATAATAATTGTAAAACTTACTGAAATATTATTTGTCTTCATCAGCTTCGTTAAACTGCGGACATATGTCAGAGGTGACCAGACTTGCCAATTGTATCAGTAAAAGTAGTTTGACAAAAATCTACCATTCCATGCTCAATATTATATTGTTGACACCCGATGA